>NC_090791.1:3732826-3932826 GCF_040054535.1 Antennarius striatus
CTTTAATCTCACATCTTCGTCTCAAACTTTACGCAAAAGAAACGGCAGCTCCAATATATATATATATATATATATATATATATATATATATATATATATATATATATATATATATATATATATATATATATATATATATATATATATATATATATATATAAAAATCAATCAGCCCTTTTGCAGACACGTCATTTAAATTCAGTTCATGTTGCGGGAAGATGCGTGACAAGACAGCTGGAGGTTTGATTTCACATCATTTCCCCGGAAGTGTCTACATCCAAGGTTGCCAGGTGTAGGAGGATAAACCTGCGCTGCGGTGGAGCAAAACTGGCGCCAACAGAAGCGCAGGAAATAAAAATCGATCAGTTGTTAAATAGATTGTCATCGACAGATAGACAATCTAAAATCCAAAATGGAGGCTGTCATTTGAATGCCGCCGCTGCACGTCCCCCTTCCATGGTGGTGGTGGTGGGGGTGCACGCTCCAGACTGGCACATTTATGGGCATTCCCCATAAGGTGGCTTCCTGATTGATGGCGCAGCCGCTCTCCTCTCTCTCCTCAGTCTTGATTTATTCGTCTCGTCTCTGTGACTTGGCACTGGCATCGCCCACTACTTCTCCCGTGGAAGAGCCCCTGCGGGGCGCATTCGCTATTATTTGGCGTCCCGATGGGCAAAAGCATCAGACAGGGACGCGCACGTGCACACACACTCACACACACACACAGGTGAACCTCCCACCGCCTCCACTCCTGAAAGGATCCCTCACCCGGAGGGCTCAGCTGCTCGGTGGGCCAAGAGGGGTAAAGCGGCTCTGGCGCGCCTGCAAACAGAGAGAGGTGCGGGTGTGTGTGTGTGTGTGTGTGTGCGCGCACCTCGCAAGGCTACCCCCCCCCCCCTTTTTTTGTGCCAATCTACGGTTTATGATCCTTGTCTGCCTGTCAGGATCTTCATAAAGAGATCAACCTCATTTGGGGAAGGAATCCGCGCGTAAATAAGATGAATGCGTCAAAGCGGCTCCAGACAGCCTATAGGAAACAATTAATTCTGCAAAAAACCCACGATGTTTCACGATGAAAATGACACTTAAAACCACCACGAGTGTCGGGATTTAGAGCCTTTACGTTCAGCAGCTAAAGCAGATGACAGGTCTGGATAGAGGACATGCGCAGATTGCGCCTCAACACTGGAAAATCACATTAAAAGCTTTTAATTTCTGCATTTGTTGACTTGGGTTATAGCGTCACTAATGGGTTTCTTTGTTTGGTGTTTATTTCTAAGGGATTAAAATACATTAAAATGATCAGAAAGCTTAAATAAACACTAAAAAAAAGTTCTGCCTTCCTCTTTCCAGAGGCCCTAAATGTTAGGATTTCTTGCTTTTGGAGCAGCAGCAGCAAATAAATATGAATTTCTACCTTCTTGTGGTCACTTCAGTCAAACATTCACCATCAACTGGTCCTATAACTTCTTCCTTTAATAAACTGAAATGCCAAAAACACATATTACAAAATATTTTTGCTTTCAGACACCATCCCATCTTTTCTCTCTTTTGTTTTACTTCTTCAAAAGCAACAAAAAAACAACCCAAAAACAAAAAAATGGACCGTTATCTTTTTTTTTTTTTAACCTTGTCATATTTTCTTTATATAGAAAATAATACCCCCCCCCCACCCCCGAAAAAAAAAGGAAGCTTTTGTTGAACAATTTTGGCGAGGAGGCAACGGTAGAGTCGACGATTCTCACCGGGGGGAAAAAAATCAGGAAAGCCAGTTTCTTCGAGTGTGTGTGTGTGTGTGTGTGTGTGTGTGTTCCGATGTTTATACTTGACTATAGGAGAAAGCGTGGGCGTTACGGGGCGGCTGAACATCACGTGGCGTCATTCAAATTTCAAGACAGGACAGCCAGCAGCAGTCTCAGATTGTTCCGACACGGAAAAGGAAGCAGGAACCTGAAGCGTTGATGACAGAGAAAAAAACAAAACACGCCATCGGAACGCCGCTTCGCCCACGCCTGGAGGTCATTCACGGGTCACCATGAGGCACAAGGCTGGAGATGAGTGTAGAGAGGGGGAGGGGGGCAGGTAAAGTTTCAGTGCTTTCGCCTCGTATGTACAGGACCTTTAACCACCTCCTCACAGGAACGCCGCCGGGGAAACAGGAAGTGGGCGCCGCAGCAGACGTGACAATCATGATTCAGAACGAAAACATCACAGCTGCTTTAAGCTAGGCTGCGTTCAGCGAACCCCTGGGGGTCAGGTTGACCCCCGGGGTCAGCAGCGAGGACCCGTCTCCTCTTCAAGACATTCATCTTCAAAGTGTTGGATTCCACTGGAGCAAACGGCTCCTGGTCCACCGAGTCGTCATCTGTAGGGGGCCCCTCTTTGCCTCCAGAGATCTGGAACCATCCATCTATAGGTCCATCTCGCCGCGGGGGGGGGGGGGGGTGTCAGCGGGCGGCTCCATGGGAAAAACGGAGGTCCTGATCTTTAGGGAACTGCGCCGCCAACGTCGGAGCAGGGGTCACCAGTCCAGACGTGGCCTCGCCTGTCTCCGGAGGTTTGGGCGGGGAGTCCGCCACCCAGGGCGGAGGGGGCTGTCCCCGAGGAGGAGCGTCCACAGCCGGAGAGGGGTCCTTGCTGCGTAGAGGGCCCCCAGATTCCCCAGAGTCCTGCTGGGAGATGAGCTGGAGCAACGCGGCCGCCACCGCCGGGCTGATGTCCTGGTTGGGTTGGGCTTCAGACCCCGACTGGTGGAAATGTCCCAACAGGAGAGACGAGGGAGGGGGGCCGGGCGGAGATGGGGGTCTCTGCTCGGCAGACGGAGGCACCTGGTTGTCGCCGAGCGGTTTCCTTTTTGAGGCGACAGCATCTGGATGGAACCAAATAAAGAAAAAAAAAACAACAGAAGCGTGAGCAGTGGAGATCTACAAAAATAAAACACTTCACAGGTTGATCTACTGAAAAAACGCTATTTACTATTTTTAACCTGTCGTTACAGGAAGTAAATATGTAAACATTATGGGCCTGACACGGGAGTCAGGTGTCATTCCCTTCTCCACCACCAGAGGGAGACAGAACTCCAGGTGCAGCTCTAGCAAAAGGCGGACAGGCCACGACTGAAGCCGTGGAGCTAACGATGCTAACATAATAGCATGAAAACAATGCAGTACTAGAAATACTTGACAAGGATCTGTTTAGTCAATGGAAAAACGGCCAGTCGTGTTTGTTTTGATGATTAAAAATGTATATAAAAGCATATAAAAAGGTTTTTTTTTTTTTACTAAATGGGTGCACAACTTAAAGAACCTTCTAAAAGTGCTTTTATGTGCTGAAAACAGGTGAAGTTGTATTTGTTTTGACCACCGTGAACAAAAGAGGAAATACAGGAAAGAGGTCAGAAACGTCAAGGAAGGGTTTGAACACAAAAGGGTGACTCGTGTGGGAGACTATAGAGTTTCAGGAAAAGAGTTCTGTCCCCGTTCCAGCATCATCATTTATTTATTCAGCTGGAACGACTGTCCTGGTCAAGAGTGAACAGTTTAAAAAAATTAAAAAAAAAATAGAAAGAAAAACTAAAATGTGTGACAAACCAGGAAAAAAAAACCAAAAATCAAAAGAAACACATGCAGGTGAGGTCTACAGATTTGAAAACATTTATTTTCCACTTGATAATTTATTAGACTTTCTCCATCAAAAGGCTGACATTACAGACTTTAAAAGCAACATCGCTTCCCGCCGGGGAATCCGTCGACTCCTGCTCCGCAAAAAAAATTAAAGAAAAGAAAAGAAAACAAAAAAAAAAGAAGACATGAAATGAGGAAGGAAAAAAAAGCAAGTGAGGTGATGGAAGGATGAAGAGGGAGAGAGGTGGAGGTGGGAATAACAACAGCGTTGTCACGGAAATGAGGAAACACCGGTGCGACACGTCCCTCTGGTTTATTGAGTGCGCCGGTAAAAAGATGTCGACGCGCCCGTCTCCCGTTACCGTGGTCGAAGGTTTGGTGTTTTTGAAGATGTGAAAGCGAAGAAGAGGAGGATGAGGATGTCTGAGGAATGTCAGGGACGATAAAGGGGGGGAGGGTGGGGGGGCTGCCTGACGGATCGTCTGCTTGAATTCATCACAAATTAATCTGAGTGAAAGAACTCGGAGCGTCAGAACTCAGCGTCTGTTTGCTCTCTGCCCCGCCCTCCACTGATCTCCATCTGAGCCTGGTTCCCCTGTTGCCCTACCCCCCCCCTAGAAACTAAACCCGGACTTGCCCTTGCGATCGGCAGCGGAGGCGGACGACTCGCGCGTCAGCGCCTCCTCTGATTGGACGCCGTTGCTCTCGTCGCCCTGCTCCTCGGCCTGAGGTTTGATGATGTGTCCCAGAAACAGAGCCAGCAGGTTGGTCTGGTCCTCCTGGCTGAGCGGGGGCTCCGGGGGGGCCGGCGACACGTCCTGGGGTTCGGGAGGGGGAGGCTGCTGCTGCTCAGGGGGCTGGGACCTTGCGGCGGACGTGGTCTGGTCCTCTTGCGCCCCCTGGTGGTCGGAGGTCTCGCTGAGGGTGGACAGCGATTGGCCGAGAGTCTCCTGGTTGGACAGGTTGAGGAGCTGCGCCACCTGGGGGAGACTGAGGTCCGTTTGCCCCTGGAGGAGCTTCAGCAGCACTGCCAGCTCCGTCTGGTTCAGCTGCTCCGTGGCGGCGCCTAACCCTGAACACACACAGGCCCCCGTTCAAACACCCCGTGCATAACCAGTTCCTCACGTCGGTGTGTTTCCGCGGCCGTTACCTGGCAGCTCCCGCTCCGAGTTGGTGGAGGACGGCGGTTTCCCCGGCGGAGGGGGCGGGGCTCCGGCGGGGCTGTTCTGGGGTCGGCTGTTCTCCCCGGCGGAGCTCCCCGACGCGTCCTTACGCGGCGCTTTTGGCGCGTCTTCGGTCACGCCGCTCTGACGCGCCCGCCGCCTCTTCTTGCTCCACAGCTCGTGGCAGTCCTGGTGGTGAGGAAGACTGGGGTGGGGGGGTGACATCATCAAACCACCAATAAAACAACAACAATAACTGAAGACGGGCGGCTACTGACTCTGGCGGCGGCATCTTGCTGGGCTCGATGTCGCACAGGAAGTTGCTGTTGAGCGCCTGTTCAGAGGTGCAGCGCCGCGCTGGGTCAAGGGTCAGCATTCGGTCCAGCAGGTCCAGAGCAGTGGCAGGTAAACTGAAGTGGGGGAGAGGGGGGGGGTAGGACATTTTGATCAGCTGTAGGAACAAAAGTTTCGAGGACGGTCTGAACGCGGTGGGGCGACGTACAAGGCGAACTCCTCCCTCAGGCGCCGGCGGTACTGCTTCTTGGGCTTCATGGTGTTGAAGAGGGGCAGCTTGATGACGTCGGGCCAGACGGCGGGGCAGGGGCTCCCGCAGAGGCGGCTGAAGGGAACCAAGAGACGGTAGACGTGACACACGGGAACAGGAGAGGTGTGTGTGTGTGTGTGCGTGCGTGCGTGTGTGACGTCACAACGTTAGGGCGACCTACCTGATGAGCTCCAACTGGAGAAGCTCTTGATTGGCCTGGAAGATGGGCTTCTTAGTGAAGAGCTCTCCCAGAATGCACCTGGACCACAACAGAGAATGAGTGGAGGCGGGTGTGTATGTGTCGGTGCTGAATGCTAATGCGTCTGTGCTACACACACACACGACGACACACTTTCGGTTTTTTGCCAAATTTCTGCTACCGAGACGAAGAATCCGACCCCGTTCTGAGTCTGACAGCGAATCGCTTTACGTTGACTAATCGACCCACATTATGAGGCGAGCTGCTCCGCCCTCAACACGTGTAAGCCTGCACCTCATTTAAACATCCTTTACTTCCTGTTTGGAGCCCCTGAACGCATCGTTTTTCATTTATAGTCACGGGATTGTTCCAATATGTTACCAGAAGGCTGGGAAAAAAGGTGGAATCATCGAATATCTTTGTTTTACTTATCTGGTGTTAACTCCCCCTCCCCCCCACACACACCCAATGAAACTTTTAAGTTCAGCTTTATTGAACAATTTTTTTTTCTTACAGAATCGATTGTGAAAGATGTCGTCCTACTCACCCGCAGCTCCACACGTCGATGGCTGGAGAGTATCTCTCCTCCCCCAGCAGCAGCTCAGGAGGCCGGTACCACAGTGTGATGACTTTATTAGTGTACGGCCGACTGGGGGGGGGGGGGGGGGGGGGTTTGAAAGAGGAAGCAGGAGTCAGAATATTGAGCATCTATACCTCCCTGACCAACACAGAAACATTTCAGCTTTCAATGGTGAGAGGATCTCTGGAGCACAGCAGCGTGAGGCACCGCCATCTAGTGGACAGACTGTGTAGAGCAGGATCTGCACTCATGGTGGGGTGTGTGTGTGTGTGTGCACAGGGTCACAGTCCGACTTGGTACACTTTGGACAGTCAACATTAACCACGTTTTGAAACAAACAAGTGGTCCGACGTGGCAGTGAGTGCACCATTAACCCCTTCAGTGGTGGATTATATCCAGCAAGACATCAGTTAATATGGGATTTATCGTATTCTATAATAACGTTGATCAGATGAGGGGCAGAACGTCTTTGGTCAGAATATTTGATAACGGCTGCAGAGAGCCCAACAATGCCCCACATATGGAGGCTACAATCCTCCAGACGTTGGCCTGTTACCCATTTCCTGTCACCTCTAAAGCTGTTCTGACAATTAAAAAACAAAACATCAGAAGGAATAACATTAGTTAAATTACAAAAATGATATACTTTACCTAAGAAACCAGCCAGCGCTGCTACAACGCCTAATATTTTATTTCATGAAGGCCCTCACTGAAGTTTTCAATATTTATATCTGTTATCAAACAGACTGTGGGTGTGCTACCGCCACCTGCTGGCAGAGGAGTTACATTACATCATATGCAGGATAAAAACTTTTCTTGTTTTTTTGATGATTTAATATGATCAGTGTCCAAACTGAAATGTTTTAAATGAGCAGTGTGTAGACAGGCGATGCAGCAATCAGGTAATCAATACGTTTAAATGACAAGAGACAAGCCATACATCCAAGACAAACAACATGTGGGTTAAGGATGTTATCTTACCTTTCCTCTGAATTGTAAAGCCGAGCTAAACCAAAGTCAGCCAGTTTGATCTGACCTCTGGACAAAGAAGAGATAAAATGAACCCAAAGATTAGGAGCATCACTTAAAAACACGAGAAGACATGAAAGGAAGAAATGGCCGCAGATTAACCTGAATAAGATTTAAATCCAGTAGTCTCCCAAGGATAGGCGGATTATTCTGAATTACTAGAATTTATACCTGATCAAATTCCACATTTTCAGCTGATCTCATTAGGATATTCCTGTATTGTTTGCAGACTGGTTACCAATAATACGGAATAACCATCTGTGAGAATTGTGACTCTTGCATTTGACTAACTTGGTAGCAAAGTCTTGAGCTCAAAAATAAAGAAAAACATTCCAATTACCACAACTAGCTTTGGACTGCTCTTTTGATCCAGAGTTTTAAGTTCAGGCTACGCAACTACATTTAAAACCAGGTCTGATTCTATCCCTGTAACACACTAGGGATTGTCTGAATGAACGGATTCGACTAGTTTCGTTCCAGCTCTCTCTTCTCCGCCGTTCCTCACCTGTTGTTGAGCAGTATGTTGGAGCATTTGATGTCTCTGTGCAGGAAGTTGTTCTTGTGGCAGTAGTCCAGGCCCTCCATCAGCTGGCGCATGAAGCTGCGGATGTGTTCGTGGGAAAACTGGACCAGGCCCGACTCGAGGAGGCCCATCAGGTCGTGATCCATGTACTCAAACACCAGGTAGAAGGCACCTGAAGGGACACACTCGCTGTAACACCGGTCACATTCCAATCCGTATGCTAACCACCCGCCTCCTACCTTTGTCCTTTTTAAAGTCGAGCGCGTCCTGCTTGTCGGTGACGATCTCCTTCATGTTGACAACGCTGCGGTGTTTCAGCTGCCTCAGAATCTTGATCTCTCTGATGGCCGTGATGGGAAAACCTTCCTTTTCATTGTCCAAACGCACTTTCTTTAGCGCCACCAGCTCACCTTGGAATTTAAAAACGACATTTATTGAAGCAGCCAAAGTAAAAGCTGTCCCGACACAGAATCCCAATGTAACACGCGTGTGAATCCTGGACGGGATGGGGGTTCCCTTACCCGTGTCTTTGTCCTTGGCCTTGTACACCTGGCCGTAGGTTCCTTCTCCTATGATTCCGATGATATCGAATTTATCCACGCACCGCTTGCCCCAGTCGCTCTGTGTGTGTTTGCGCTCGCCGTACCGGGGGCAGCAAATCCTGAAACCCAATTAAAAATAAAAAACACAACAACTTCAGATTCATGTGGGACTGAAAGAGAAGGACAGGAAGTGGGGGGGGGGGGTAATGAAAAGAAACCGACTTTGGTCTCTTCTTTAGGGCTGGTTGGGGCAGCGATGGCGGTTGTGGGATGAAAGGCTGCGGGGGGGATGAGTCCACTCCCGCCAAGGTGGGCGGCAGAGGAAGGTCGATAAGTGACGGCCGGTTGCGGTTTTCCTTCTCTTTCCTAGACGGCCTCTGAGGGGGGGTGGACTTCTTTGGACTGGAGTAAGAATACATTAAAAGAAGGACAAGATTTGTAGAAAATTCTCGACAAAGAGAAAAAAAACAGGAAAGAAATCTGAAGCCTAAAGAAGGATTTGTGAAACTACAGAATGTGAATCTAAATTTCCAAAACTTTTTTTAAAAAAAAACTACATTTCCCACAATGCAGTGAAGCGATCCAGGTAACATGTATCATCACCTGTCCTGAGCGTTTCCCAGCAGCGCGGGCGGTAAAGGCAGGGGGGGCAGGGTGGACGTCTTGTGGAGCGGCGTCAGGCGGGCGGGGCTGCGAGTCGTCACCGGCGCCGGCGACTTGGCCTGCGATGCGTTCGAGGGCGTGGGAGGCCGGATGTCCGCCTCTGCTACCTGCGGGGGCAGCGGTGGAACCTGGGAGGCCGACACGGGCGGCATGGGAGGAGATGGCTGAGGGGGGGGTGGCGTCGGAGTGGAGGTGGAGGTGGAAGGGAGGGGCGCAGGAGCCTGATCCTCGCCACTGGGGGCGTCCTGGGGTAACAGTGCGGGCGGCGGGGGAGGAGCTTCTGCCGTTGCCGCCGAGTCTCTTTCGGGCTGCGGGGGCTCAGCTTTAGCGTTCCGTAAGGCGGCTCCCGCTTTGCGCGTCACCGGGGGGGTGGTGGCGCCGCTGCTGGCCCGGGCAGCCGCCTCGGCGGCCTGACGCTCCTTCTTCCTACGGGTCAGCTCCGCCCCCAGGCTGGAGTTCAGAGGCAGGCGGGTAGAGGGCGGCGAGCGGCTGGCCGGCCGGTTGCCGTGGGAGCCGCCCCCTGCCGTGCTGGAGGACGCGTGCCTCTTGTTACGGGACCGAGAGGAGGAGCGGCGAGAGGAGGAGGAGTAGTGGAGGGGGGAGCGACTCCTGGAACGGCCTGAGCGCCTGAAAGAAAAGACAAACAGATCGGTTTAGGGTCCCAAACGACGCCACAAACGTCTCCTTCCTCCTCCTGAAACCATACAGATAAACAACAACAACAACAACAACATGACTACTGGTCACATCAACAGAAACAAAACCACGTGGGCCGTCCGATTGTGAATCCATCAGTTTAATCCCGTCGCCGTTTCCGTAAAGGAAGACAGACGGGATTTTCTGATGCTCCAAGATGCGGCGTGTTTATCGACTTCATTCCAGATTTACTACGCAGTTTTTTCAAAAAATAAAGAGTACTGCCACTGATTTTTCAAAAAGATAGGTATATGAAATATATCTACAGGGTTAGATGGAGGCAACTGATTTGCTGTGGCGACCCCTGAAGGGGAAAATCCGAAAGGTAAAGAAGAGATCGACTGTAAACCTAACGGATGCACAAAGATCACAACTTATTCCATTTGGAACAGGGGTACTTGGGGTGTTCCACCCTTCCCAGGGCGGGGGCCACTCACCGGGACATGGGGCTGGTGCTGGACGACCTGCGGTTCCCGTAGGGGCTGACGGAGCGCCTCCTGGAGTAGGGGCTGCTGTCGCGCTCGTAGCTGGAGGACCTGTGCCTGCTGCCGTAGGGGCTGTCCGAGCGCTGCCTGCTCCGTCGGGACACGTCCCCGTAGGGGCTGGGACTCTGCTGGGCCCCCCTCCTCCTGGAGTACCCGTCGTCGCCCTGAGGGCCGTACCCGCTGCCCTGCGGGCTCTCGCTGCCGGCCCCTCGTCTGGGGCTGGGCGAGAGGGCGGCGCCCTTCCTGCGGGGGCTACCCCGGGTGGAAGGCTTGCCCCTGGGGCTGGACTTGTGGCTCTTGGAGGACTTCCGGTGACTCCTCTCCGTCCGACTCCTTTGGGAGGAACCGTGGGCGCCGTCGCCCCGGCTTTCCCTCTTGTCTTTGCGAGACTTCCCCGATCGGCCGCTCTCTTTGCTGCGAGACGACGATGTGGAGGACGTGGTGCTCCCCACGCTGGCCGCCAGCTGCACCTGGGAGGAGGACAGGACCAGATCCCCACGTTTGAAGTCCGCCTCTGGATGGAGCTGACGTTTGGAGGAGACCGCCTTCTCCTTGGTCTTTCCTGGAGTTCCCTTCTCGCGATCTTTGCTCGTCTTCTTCTTGTACCCACGCTCCCCATTCCCAGAATCCCTTACTTTGTTGGAGTCCTTGGGCTTCTTCCGGGAGTGCCTGTGGCCCCTGTCCTCCTCTTCTACCTCCACATCTCTGTCCTCATCGTCCCTGTCGTAGTCTGGGGAGGCTTCCATCAACCGATCCACACCCCCCCTCTCAGATGGCCTGGAGGACGGGGGGTCAGAGAAAGTGTCCGAGTCCGAGCTGACGTCATCGTACTCCACCAGAGGCTTCACGGTGTGGACACCAGGTGGCGCCATACCGGCGAGGGTAAAATATTCGGATGCCGCCGCCGAGGATTCGCGATTATATTTAGTTGATTTGTGTCTTTTGCGTTTCGAAGACGACGACATCGTAGATTTTATCTGCAGGCTGCTCGCCTGGTCTGCCGCGGAGGAGTGACTCTGGGTCTGGTGTGGAACACCGACGATGGTAGCTTCCGACTTCCTCTTGGTCCCATGGCGTCGGTCCGACCCAGGCATCACTCACAGCGGTGTCGGTACCTCCTGGACTTCGGTGATCCAGGTCCAGGCAACTCATTCACAGGAAAATCACTCCCCCCCCAAAAAAGTGTTACCAAGCAACAACAAAAAAACAAACAAACAAAAAACAGGGCACGAAAAAGAGAAGACCAAATAAACACAGCAGGCCGCTCACGTCCAGAGTCCTCCTCAATGCCGATTCATTCCATGGAGATCGATGATATCGTTCGTCCACAAGCAGGAAAAAAACGCCCAAATGGTTTCCAGTGCCGTGAAGAACGAAACGGGGTTCTGAACGCTCACTGCCTGGAGGAGATCCCGGCCCAACATCGGACTTTTTTTGTGCCGCCGTCTCCCGTCTCAATTTAAGCTAGCAGCGCTAAGCTAATGCCCGGTTAGCTAGCGAGCCGACTCGGTAAAAATGAAGAAAAGTCCTTCAGTGAAAGGTGTCCTTGTCCGGTGCCAAGTTAAATAAATGTGTTTTTATTCCACAAGATTACGGTGTTAAGCTTTCGGAAACAAGCGAATGCCTTCACTGAGAGACGCTCGTTTCTCGAACAACATGAAAACTTGACCCGGTTGGTACTGTTTACATATCCCCCTTTTAATGTAAGTTTTATCCCCTATAAATTCAATATTGATTAGAAATCATAGTATTTTCGTGTGCAGTAGATGTTCCAGTTTATTATAAATGGCTCTGGGAATCAACCAGGCCTATATTTAGGGCGATGCTAGTGGATTTCGTATCATCCACAGCCCTATCTTAAGGAGACTACAAACGCCATTGTGGCTCCTGTGACTAGCAACTTCTGCGCATAAGGGAACGAACCGGAAACCGGAAAACTGTCAATCGTGGGCGTATCTTAGCAACGACCAATCACGAAGAAGAACCCGCCCACTGCATTTGTGATTGGAAAACCTGAGACGTAAAGTGTTCAGAGAACTCTGCACCAAAACATCTGTTGTCGGTAGCAGTGAAACATCAGGTAGAAATGGTTCCTAAAACTACAACTTTAGTGTGTCGGGAAATTGTAGACTTACTAAATTTAACAGAGGGCGATGAAGAAAAATCGATTTTGGTAATATGTTGTGTACAACCGCTCTTCAGCGCCATGTTTTTAATGTGCAAAATTATTAACGTATTTCATTTAACGGCTAAAGCACAACATGAACTCATCAATAGATTTTTTTTTCATGGGTTCTGCTGTTCTAATTTGGAGTTTGTTTTTCAAGATCGTCTCTCTTTCGAAACTTATCTCTGTATATAAGATAAGATAACCTTTATTTGTCCCACAGTGGAGAAATTTGCACGAATGCGGCAGCAGAGAGGGGTTCAATTCATTCATACCTCAGCCAAAGATACATACATACAGATAATACATATAAACAATTTAAAGTCACCAATGTGCAATTTATGACCTATTTCCCCACATTTTTATCGTCAAATGACCCCACATCAAATAAGGTAATTATAGTAGATAGCCCAAAGACAAATAATACGTTGTCAATGGAGTGTAGGACAGGTTGTGATCTACCGATGCATACCCCGAGATCAAAGCAGTCTTGCTCTGTGTAATTATAATAATATTTTGGGGAACTTAAATTGTATTCATAAATATTTTAATATCTCAAACTATTGAAAAGCTTCCATGTAATAAATATGGATTAGTTGAATAAGAAAATAGTCAAAAGGCTCGCTTTATGCAATGGATTTATCGACTTCGTGTTGGTTATAAGGACAAACGTGTATATAACTTCTAAATGTGCAGTTCGATTTATTAGAATAACAATGGTCCTCAATGTCAGCTGATCCTCGTTATTATTTTAAACTATTATCTCATTGTGTGACGACACTTCCACGTTCAACATGTCATTTCTGTAGTGTGTCTGCAATAGTTTTGTAATAGTTTTATAATACCGCAGTAATATGGATCGAATCAGAATAGAATTTCGCAGCTGGTGTTTTTATCACAAATGCAGTAAGTGGAGTCAGATATATCAGCGTGGCTTATTTTTATTTTCAGTATCATTAACGAAAACGATCTTGGAGATGGCTGTTTTTTTTTTTCTAGTAACGTAACACGCATGTACGTCTACGCAAAATGACGCTCTGCCTGTCTTGATTCTAATTGGATGCGACCTCTATCGAGGGCGTGGCTTACACAAAACACGGAAGTGTTGTTTCCTACAGCTCTAACAAAGTTACGATGAATGTTGGAGAACAATAACTGCACAAGGTTAGAAGTAACACGCGTTAAAAACGTTTAATATGTCGTGAGAAGCTAAATTCTCGTCTCGAACCGATGTGTTCGACGTAGACGTGAAACTTTTGCGCGAACAATTACGAACGCCGCTCCACGTTAGGGCCTTCGGGAGAGAAATAATCCTAATAATAAGTAAACATGCAGCTAAAGGTGGTCCGTTTGGGGTTGATGCATCAACGGCACCAACCGATCCGACAGCTTTAGGAGTTGTCAAAATGGAATCTAATCTGGAGTTCCATTTTTATTTCTAACGCGTCGTAGGATTAGCCATGTAGCCAAACACCAGCTGGGCTTTAAAACAACAACAACAACACACACACCGCTTCGTATTTATACACGACTGGCCCAAGCAAATACAGCAGGAAGTCGCGTTTGGGGTAACACCGCAACTAAATATATTCATATTTATTATTTCTAAGTGATGCCGGGGGGGTGTCAGCTCCATTTTAGGCTGCCTGATCCTATTCCTGTCGGACTATTGTGTGCATGGATGGAAAAGCTGTAAAGGGGGGGAGGAGGGCGAAGCCAGCAGATAAGAGAATCGGGCATGTTGACTGTACGCCGCCTGTAGCCCACCTTTAAAAAAAAAAAAATCCGAAACAAGAGCTTTTACCGTCTTTTCCACAGGGTGAGAAAAAAAAATCGCACCTTCGGAGGAGCTGCCAGGACGGTAGCATGATATTCTCAGAAGGGAATCGGCAGGAAGAGGGCCCGTATCTGCATTTCACTTCGCCTGAACCGAATTCATTGAGTCGGTAACCAGCGTCCGACATGGGGAAGGAGGTAAACGGGGTTTCGCGGAGCCGGTTTGAGGTGAGTTTTACACATCAGTGTTTATTGACAGTTACTGCTTAGCATTCCACGCAGCCATTTAAATCTCAAGCCTGCAGGCCTGTGTTATGACTGTTCCTGTATTTATTGTAAAACTGCGCTTTTTCTTTTTTTTTTTTTGCTTTTTTTTGCAAGCAGCTTCCGCAGTGTTTTGGATCAGATCAGACGCTGTTGTTTTAGTCTAAACAACATATAGCCTGGGACTGTTTTTTTTTTTTTTTTAATTTTGTTTATTTCTTTATGGATGCTAGTCTGTATTACCATGACGCCCGTTGGTGCTGTTCATCCATTTAAAAAAAAAAAACGGATTTTAAAGGTCCCAAAATGTCCTCGTTTGCCTGTGCGCCTTCAAAACAAAGAGGCTACACGGAACACGCGGCTCACCTTCACACAGGCCCGTTTTTCCACCAAACACGATTTGCGTTTTGAAGCCGTGACTTTTATTTTGGTGATTTTTTTTACGCACATGTGCTGGGGCAGGGGATCGTTTTAACCACTTATTTGGACCTATTTCTTCCATTCGACTGTGTAAAAACCACGGGCTCTGCGGTAATGGGGGGTGGGGGGTGAAGTTCTCTCTGCTTCCAAGCCCCCCCCCCCCTCCTGTATTAGCATGGAAGTGTGGAAAAATGAACCCGAAGTGACGCCGATTGTAGCCGATGCTGTCGGGAACCTCCGGTGTTGCTATTGTTCCGTTTAGCTTAAACTTTATGTCGCTAGTGAATGTCGGTGAAACAATAAATAAAAGTCCGTGTTACGTATCCGGTGACATTGGGCTGTGGAGCCTGTGGACGTGGAGTTGTTTAATCCCCCAGATAGCGTGAGATTTTGTGTGCGGTTTTTTTTATTTATTTTTAACGGTACAACAGCTGAAGATTCAGGTCGTTACCTTCTGGACCAACAGCTGCGGCGGAGCTGCCGGTCAAGCTAACCGGAACCAGTACGGGAGGAAAAGCGGAAGTTACGTTTGTCTGCTTTCAAAATAAAATCTTTTTTTTTCCCATTGTGACGGTGGGTGTATTTGAAAGTGATACCCCTGTTATTTTTTGTTTTGTTTATTTTGTTGTCCGACGTTTGCAAAACTTCCTGATGTCCACAAAAATATAAGTAGACATTTAACGTATAAAAACATGATTACAAAGGCATCACTGTGACCAGTACTATTATCAAAACTATCATCAAAACAAACAAAAAGAAGCTTGTCTTTTCAATACTTCCCTTTTCACAACTCAGCTTCCTCAAGACATAAAGTGTCACAAAATATGATAAATATGCTAATTTTTATCAATTCATTTGACTTTTTATTTGTAAATTAATACACGCAGTTATGAAACGTTATTTCCAATGATCAATATGATTCATTTTGGTTTACCAATGTCTTTGTGCATTAGTGGGAAACATGTTAAGATAAGAGAAGCTTTTGTTCGTCCCTCATTGGGTAAATTTCCACAATTACCAAACCAAAATTGAACCATAATGGTATTGACATGCTAATATTTACTGTGTAAACTTTGACATTTCAGTTTGTCTTTCAAATGCAAATGAAACTCAAAGAAAACTACCTATACTCCTAAGATGGTTAGAGCTAACTGCAGTAGCCTGAACCAAGAGATATACAGTATTACTTAAATTAGTTCACTAGATAAACTCAGCGGTGAAACTTCCTGAATTTTCTCTCGGTGACTTTTATTTTGACAGTCCTCTTGAAGCGTGGTCTTTCACCCCGGGTAGCTTTACTGCTCTGCAGCAGACACTCATCTGTTGGATGCTAGTCCACGACAAAAGGCTGCAGCGTTCTGTAAAGTCGACAGGCTGTAATGACTTCTTATTGTCTTTGGCATCACTGCTGTGGTATTTATAGTGACTGGGAGTAATGCAGCTGAAGCAGTTCAGACTGCAGACAGTAAATCAGTCACTTAATTACTGTTTTACTGATGTTTATGTGACATGATGGAGGGAAATCTAACCCTGGACCCAATGTACCAACCGATTTAGAGAAAAGAATGCACAAAAGAGTTGTCGATTTTAGGCCGCGATCAATCATGTGCACATCCTTAATCTAAATCCTGTCAATAAAGTTTGCCTCATTAATGCCCTTCCTACTCTCCCCCCTTTGTACTTCTTGTTTTTAAGCCTCACGTGACCTCACCAGCCAGCCAGTAAATTAATAAACCAATACAGTAGATCGATTCAGCCATCTGGGTGTCTAATCATATGGCTTATTCCTGGGTGACGTATGGAAAACAATGCAACACCAGTTAAAGCAAAATAATTAGGATGTTATGGCAATAAAGAAGTGCTTTTTACGTTATGTTCGAGAATAGATTATTCATTTTTTAATTCATATCTGGATATAGATTCACCGCTTACCAGAATTCTTTAAAATATCTTTCTTTTCTTTATTTGCGTTGTGATCACATCTAGCTGGAGGGTTCAGCTCACTCAGCTTTTTACCTCCTGTCTGGCCTGCTTCACCCACCAAAGCTGTCCAGTGGAGAAAACATAATGCCCACATTCACGCAGCATCAGGTTCATTTTATGTCAGAGTACAAAAGGGGACAGTGTATGCCTGTGTGTGTGTGTGTGTGTGTGTGTGTGTGTGTGTGTGTGTGTGTGTGTGTCTGTGGTTCTTTTGGAAATGTCTGGGATTATTTGGCTAGAGAAAAGTAACACCATAGCAGTCGAACCGTTGGAGTCGGTTTGCCCCAAATCCAAACACGAATGTCTGCTGCTGCTACCCCCCCCCCCACCCCTTTCAAAATTTTACATGTCTTCGTTGGAAGGTCGCCCCTGCACAGACAGCTGTGTGTGTGTGTGTGTGTTGTATGTCTATCAGAGAGACACAGAGAGGCTTTGACCCGGTGCTGACTGGGTTTTTAAACAGGAAGACCTGCCAGGGTGTTTTTTTGGGAGCTGATGAAGAGGGTTGAGTGTGTGACTGAAGCCGACGTGAACATCACTTCAAATTGAGATTTTAAAAAAACTTTATTAACCCCAAGGTGCAATTGAATTCAGGACTGACGCCCACCATCGAATGAACTCCATTCGTTCTTTATTCCCTTCTTTTAGACATCGTCAGATTTTTTAAAAAAAATTTATGCTGGTACCCATCATATTTGCATACACAAATACAAATCCAGTCCTTGCTGATCTCATCACATGCACGCACACACACACACACACACACACACACACACATGCACATGACTGAGTGGATGTTCCTGGAGCCCTGATATCCTCCATAAGTGGGTTTGTGTGGGTGTGTAATCAGTTCTCAATAAACGCGGAATTGTCACTTGTCTGTGTAAAAACGCATAAAACGCAAATGTTTTGAGTCAAAATTGAATTTGGGAGCGATTCCATGGATAGATATAATCCAATTTCAGTGCGAATTCAACCGAGTAAACAACACAGGAAGTAAACCTGATAAACCTCGTGAGGAGATGACGCCGCAGCTCTGTGGTCGACGGTTCGAAGTCCTCCGCTGCTCAATTTGCTTCTCGTTTTTTCTTAGAAAACGTGAAATCCAGTCGTTTGCGCTGCTTTATCTCACAGCAGCCCCCCCCCCCCCCCACACACACACACCCCCACCCCTCCTCCATTCCTAAGTTGCGAGGCTTGACCTTATCTCTTCCACTCCCTTTCAGATGTTCACCAACAGCGACGAGGCGGTCATCAATAAGAAGCTGCCCAAGGAGCTGTTGCTGCGGTGAGTGACGTTTCACAACGCTCCAGTCGAACGTCTGCAGGGTTTTCTTTGGCAAGTTTAAAAAAAAAAAAAAAAAAATGCATGTTGTGTTCTGTCACCGCTCCCTGCCTTTTGGGAGTGAAGGCAGAGAGACATTTTTTTATTTCTTTGCACAGCTCCCTCCTCCTCCTCCTCCTCCTCCTCATCAAAAGCGTGAACGACAGACGCACGTTACGCATCTCACAATCATCTCCTGAATGCTCACTCGCCCTTAAGCTAATATCTCAACTAAACAAACCACCGTGATGACAAATTTTCCCTCATTCCACACCCTCCTCCTCCTCCCCCTCTTCCTCCTCTGCTCCCTTTAATTCTTAATCTGCCATTAAAAACAGATTCTTGAGGTTGTAAAGCACTCGAATTGATTACAGGAAGAGAAAAAAAAAAAAGACAAAAAACCCCAAACAACCCAAGAGCCCTTGAGCTAACAGAAAATGAAGGCCATAACTCAAGCCTCAGCCTCGCCAAGCACCCGCCGCCTGCTGACTCGGCTGATTTGCCCCGACTTGCGAGGCTGACGGGCCGGGAAAAGACGAGGAAATGAAGTTTCTGCAGCATCGATGCAGGGGTGTCAAACTCATTTTCACCGAGGACCACATCAGCGTAACGGCTGTCCTCAAAGGGCCAGATGGAAATTATTAAACTAAATGTAACTCAATGTAATGTAAATATACCTAAAATAAATATCGCTTCTCCTGAATGTTAAATAACTCTAAATTTATTACTTATTCAAGTTACAAACATTAGTTGCACAGAAAAAACTTGTTTGTTTCACTGTTATAACATAAATCCTTCTAATTCGTCAGGTTATTAAACCCACAGAACTCCATCGATCCAGGATCAAACTATCCAAGAGAATAAAGAAAAATAACATCAAACAAGTTAGGACATCAACTTTGTTCAAAACTTTTTTGTCAAAGTTAAAGTGGACTTTAATACTGCATTGTGGGAAATGTAGTTTTGGTCAAATCACACTTTTGACCTATTTATTTTTAGACACTGTGATCTTTGATGCTCTTGTGGGCCACATAAAATGATGTGGAGGGCCACATTTGGCCCCCGGGCCTTGAGTTTGACACGCGTGTCGTAAAGCTTTGGACCAGATCCTGTTCTTTCTCACCAGAACTCGACTTTGTGCAAACTCGTCTGTTCTGCAGACTGAATAAACACTTCTACCCTGCCGACAATCATAGACTTTAAAGACGATATTCGCAAATTAATTCACTGCATTGTGCAAAGAGAGGAAGCAGACATGGGGGGGGGGGGTGTTGAGCTGAGGGCAAAGGTCAGTGTTGAAGAGGAAGCTTCTGGTCGAGGAGATCGGGGTCTCTAACCCGTCCCTGTCTTGTCTTCCAGAATCTTCTCCTTTCTGGATGTGGTCACACTCTGTCGCTGTGCCCAGGTGTCACGGGTGAGTCTGTGTTCACAAGGTGTCGGTGTTGCCCGTCTGTGTGTGTGTGTGTGTGTGTGTGTGTGTGTGCATGTTGTGTTTTCTGAGAAACATCTTGACCTTAAAATGTTCCCTTCCTGATCCCAGTCCTGGAATGTTCTGGCCCTGGATGGGAGCAACTGGCAACGAATCGACCTGTTTGACTTTCAGAGGGACATCGAGGTGAGGAAAATGTCATCCACGTCGACTTTTAATTTTTAAGGAGTACATTTTCATTCAAATATTACTTTTAAAGCTCTTTTAATGTTTAAAATAAAAGAGTAGAGGCCGGTTTAGTTCAGTATTCTGAGTGGAGTTGTCCTTGTTTCAGGGCCGGGTGGTTGAGAACATCTCCAAACGATGTGGAGGCTTCCTGAGGAAACTGAGTTTGCGGGGTTGTCTGGGTGTGGGCGACAGTGCCCTGAGGTGAGTCTCGCAGGTGTTCGCCCTGAAATCAAGCTCAGATTTCCTCAGCACACCAAGAAACTATCATCTTTTTTAATTAATTAATTTTTTTGCAGGACTTTCTCGCAAAACTGCAGAAACATCGAGCTTCTCAGTCTGAACGGCTGCACCAAGATCACGGACAGGTAGGGAAAATCGATTCCCGGGGAGGGTTCGGTCTGTTTTTAATCAGAACCTTCACGGTGTTTCTCCTCTGCAGCACGTGTAACAGCCTCAGTAAGTTCTGCCCGAAGCTGAAGCACCTGGACCTCGCCTCCTGTACCTCAATCACCAACCTGTCGCTCAAAGCTCTCAGGTACGCAGGACCAATATCTGCTTTATTCCGTGTTGCTGATCTGAAATTAAGAGGTCTCTTTCCCCCCCCTCCCTCAATCAGTGAGGGTTGTCCCTTGCTGGAGCAGCTCAACATCTCCTGGTGCGATCAGGTCACCAAGGACGGCATCCAGGCGCTGGTGCGCTGCTGCCCCGGACTGAAGGGCCTTTTTCTGAAGGGATGCACGCAGGTACGTTCAAGAGCTTCAGGCCAAAACTGCACGGAACTCAAATGTTTCTGCCGAGTCATCGTTATTTCTCAACTCGGCGCCGACGTGGGCGGCCGTGTGATCTCCCGACGTTTCGTCAGAGTCGGCGCCGCCTGTCGCGCTCGCCACAGAGTTCCTCTTCTTTTCGGGCCGCTGTCACTGCAAAGACGAACTCCGTTTGGTCCTTTAAAGCTAATTAAATCTCACATCAATGACATTTCTGATGTTTTTTCTCTATCTGTCCCCCCCCCCCACACACACACACAGCTGGAGGACGAGGCTTTGAAACATATCGGGGGTCACTGTCCAGAACTGGTGACGCTCAACCTACAGACGTGTTCGGTAAGTAGAGTTAGCGATGCCAGAAGATGAGGCGCGCTCACGCCGTGCGTCTCACTGTGAGTGATCAGGGGACGAACAGGAAGTGGAGGTCGTACGAGGTCCGCGCGCACAGAAGCCGCCTGGAGTCACTCGATCGACCCTGAGCTGACGTCAACGAGGGAGGCGACGCCACGACAAACCAGAATGTCTTGTTTCCGGAGCCCGGAGTCACGACCCCACCTACCTGTGTTCTGATGGGAAGAGTTGGAATTACCTGAAATCTCTTCTCGTCCCGCCCCTTCCTCTTTTTTTTTTGCGTACGTGTTCTTCTTTGTCTCGTCTTCCTTTTGGTAAATTTTTAATCATCATTCTTTCTCCCCCCCCCCCCCCCCCCGAGCAGCAGATCACCGACGAGGGACTCATCACCATTTGCAGAGGTTGTCACCGCCTGCAGTCGCTCTGCGTTTCGGGCTGCGCCAACATCACCGACGCCATCCTGCACGCCCTGGGACAGAACTGTCCTCGCCTCAGGTGGAAACCGCCCCCCCCTCACCACCACCCCCCATTCTTGTTCAATGTAATGCCTGCAAAATCTTGACTAGCGTGACTCTGACGTTCTCGTTCTCCTTTCAGAATATTGGAAGTGGCTCGCTGCTCTCAGCTCACAGACGTGGGCTTCACTACGTTAGCGAGGGTGAGTTTGCCTCCCCCCCCTGCCCCCCCACCAACAAGAAAGTATGACTGATCTGTGTATATCAAATCGAGGTCACTTGATGATTTGTTTTGTTTTGTTTTGTCTTGCCAAACTTCCAGAACTGTCACGAGCTGGAGAAGATGGATTTAGAAGAATGTGTGCAGGTAAATACAAGAAATAACCCCCGCCATTCCGTTACTGCCCCCCCTACCCTGCCTGAATTTGTTTTGTTTTTTTATGCATCAGATCACAGACGGAGCGCTCATCCAGCTGTCCATCCACTGCCCTCGTTTGCAAGTCCTGGTGAGTCTCCCCCACCCCCCCCTACCCCCTTTGACAGATTCTCCTCCAGCAGCTTTTTTTTCTGTTGCGATTAACGGCGTCGTCGCCGCGTTGTCGTCTCACCCCCCAACGCAGAGCCTGTCCCACTGCGAGCTGATCACCGACGACGGCATCCGGCACCTGGGCAGCGGGCCGTGCGCCCACGACCGTCTGGAGGTGATCGAGCTGGACAACTGCCCCCTGATCACCGACGCCTCGCTGGAGCACCTGAAGAGCTGCCACAGCCTGGACCGCATCGAGCTGTACGACTGCCAGCAGATCACCCGCGCCGGCATCAAGAGGCTACGGGTGAGCCGGGGGCGGGTGTGGGGGTGGGGGCTGCAACCCTGTCCGTTTAAAGCCAGATCCCAAACAGAATGCCCCCCCCAGGAGTCCATTTCCCTGTTCTAAATGAGGTTTTTCCTTCCCTCCGCAGACCCAGCTGCCTAACGTCAAAGTGCACGCCTACTTCGCCCCCGTCACTCCCCCCCCCTCCGTGGGGGGCAGCCGTCAGAGGTTTTGCCGCTGCTGCGTCCTCCTATGATGTAAAGACACTCCCCCCACCCCCATCCCAACCCCACAGCTCATCATTTGACACCCCCTGAACTGCTGTACCCCCCCCCCCCCTTGTGGAAGAGTACTGTACATGCTGGTGTGTATATGCCCCCCATCCCCCTTCACCTGCCTGGATCTGCAGAGAGGGGTCAAGAGCCAAATAACGCGACAGGGTCTCTGATAACCCCCCCCCCCCAAATGAAAAACAAACATTCCTAAATCGACAGCCACCCCTGGACCCCCCCCCCCCCACATCACTGAAGGTCATGTAACAGCTACCTCTGGACGGGTACGGCGTTTTAGAGCAAAACCTGTTGACTCCGCTTGAACGGGGGCAGCCAGCAAGACACACACACACACACACACACACACACACACACACACACACACACACTGAAAGCCTATTTTGTGATTCTTATTTTTTAAGGACACTTGCAGCTATTTGCACTGACGGTGAAGCTCTGAATTTAAGATGAACACACACACACACACACACACACACACACACACACACACACACACACACACACGCATACATTGAGCTTGCTTCACCTGAACCCTCCCCCCCACCCCCCCAATCCTCTCGTTGTCTCTCTGTTACAATCAGAAGCTTCAGTTCACTGGAGGGGTTCCATATTTTTCTAGAGTTGACCTCCGACCCAGACGCCCGGCGGGACCCCGATGCCAAACGTTTGCATGTCACACCTCTAGTTTTTTTAAAATCTAACTGTAGATAAAGGAGGACCACGGAGTCCGAGGGGCCGCGGCGACAGAGGAGGGGGGGGGACAGGACGCGGCTCGGCGTTCTGTCAGAACGCACGTAGGAACTTTTTGAACGAGTCGGAACTGAAGCTGGGGTGTGACGGAAGAGTTGGTCTGAGGAGGCTCATGACGACAAGAAGGCGTTTGATTGGTGGAGGGGAGAGAGGGGGGGTGGTCGGGGTTGTGGGGGCTCTGACATCACTACATGGATTCACTCAGTCTGTCAAGGACGACAGGAAGGAAACGCCAATCACAGCTGATCTGTTCAGTTACACGGGACTGACGGCGAGAGGAGGCGCCCGGCGTCTCGTCCAATCAGGAGACGGCGTGGACAGCGTTGTACCCCCTCACCTCCTGGAACCGGTGGAACCGGCGGGGGTTAAAAAAAAAAAAAAAAAAAGTCCACATCAGACCGATGGAGTTACTGCAAGAGGACGTCGGCGACGGACGTGACGGATTCTCCCGCCTGATGGGGTGTGGAAGCCGTGGATTATCGGCGCCAGATTCCCTCCGTTTCTTCCTCTTGTCATTTTAGAACTTTTCTCTTTCACCGCTTTTCTTTCTTTCTTTCTCCGGATGTTCCCTTTTCTTTCTTTCTTTCTTTCTTTCTTTCTTTTTCTTTTTTTTTTTTTAATTTTTTTTTTTTGCGTTTCTGCTTTGGTGTGGTTTGAATTGCGCCTGCTTTGTGTTTGAAGTCACGGGTTCAGCGTCTCCAAGTCGACTTCCACGCCCCCCCCCCCTCCCTGGTCCTCAGTTCTGATCTGATGATGTTTGTGTTTTTATTAAGAGTTTATTGTTACTAAATGTTCACAGTGTAGCCTGTGTCTGAGTGGATGGGGGGGGATCGGATGAGGGTGGGGGGGTGTCGGCACCAGTGCAATTTTAATAAATGTTTGAGTTGGATCTTATTTATGTGAGCTGAGGAGTTCATGGGTCATGTCTGACGTAGGTTTTTTTTTACCTCTTGAATGTTTCCATCGGTGGGAATCTGATGTCATTCTCCTGTCCCAATCACGCCCCCCCCTTTTTTTTTCCCATGATGCACCCCTGCACAGACGTACCAAAACGAGACGGACTAGAGTGGAATGTCAATGGCGCTCAAACGTCTCCAACAGGCGACGCGTCTGTTCACGGCGGGGATGAAACACGACGAGAGGAATCCAGTGTAATCCAGCCTGATCTGTTTCTTTGTTTGACTGGAGATTAACGAGAGATTAGGGAACGACTATGAGTCAAAACAGTGGAGACGTCGGCGTCGGGTTAAGACTGTCAACCAGAGAGAAAAAAGGAAAAGTTGTGGAGTTTCATCCGTTACCCAATCATAACGCTCGCTTACCCCCCCCCCCCTTCCAGGTGTGGGACGTCATCAATGCAGCCAGCATGTGGTGTTAAAGCAAACACTTTGAATGGATTACAGGTAATAAAACTCACTCATACGCAAGAAATAACCGGTCATCTGTGTTTTCACGCTGCAAAGGCTCCACAGAAACAGGACTGGGACGTCTCCTCCCTTCACAGATCCACCATCAGTTTACGCTCAAGTCCATCTGCATCTCTTATCGGATTGTTTTCCGATGCATTCAGGCCCAAACACGGAGCTGGGGGTGGTTGGGGGCGACATAAAGGCCAAGGCGAAACCCGCAGAACCATGCCTGAGAAATTAAAAAAAGAAAAAGCGAAACAATTTTGACAATGACTGTAGTTCATTTAATTACTGTAAATCTTTTCCGTTTTTCTTTTTTTTTCTTCTTTTTTTTAATTAACCGATATAAATGAATATGTATGAATAAATATATACCTATATTATTAAAACCTGTGTTTTTTTCCTGACTGATGATGGGGTTGGAGGGTAGTGGCTGTGTGCAGATGCGCCATCAGACCACTAGATGGGAGCAGTGAGCCAGATTTCATAACGCTTGTCTGCTGTGGGTCACAGGTTTTATGATCCATCAGCTGTTTGATGCTTAAGTTAGGAGCAAAAGATATAGCCCCCCCCCCCCCCAACTCCCCTTTAAGGGTATAGAAGTTTGTATTGTCACATAAAATATGCAGCATTACTAAAAAAACACGCAGCAACGCAGGACTAAAGTTCCACATCAGCAGTTTATAAAGAATGTTAATTAAATTAACATTGACCTGCAGGAAAAGCAGTGGTGTTACTGTTAGCATTAACAAAGCCTCTGTTCTATTCCCTGACAGTTAAAACAACGAGTCAGCACCAACAACAATAAAATAAAAAAAAAACGAGCATGAAACTGAAGCAGCAGAATGGGATTCAGACACCATTAACTTTTTTAACAATGATTAACACCGGAGTGTTTCCCGCTGAAGTGAAAAGCCTATAATTAAAAAAATAACGCTGGAAATATTTGATGAAAGTCTGCAGAGGCTTGTCTGGAAATGATGGAGAAAGGATTATGTGGAGAAAGCATTATTTGTACTGTTTATGTGGTTTATTTATAGATGTTATTTAGATTTAAATACACAGCACAGGCAGAATAAGATTGTATTTGTCTAACTTGAGTGGAATCCCATGTGAGATCCTTTAATTCACCAGGGGAGACCTGGTAGAGAACATCAAAACACACTCATGGAAAGAGGTTCTTCACAGTAAAAATAGCTGAAATTTTGAGGACTTCTTTGCAAATCTGTGGCAGGGAGGTGAAGAGATGAGCGTTAAGGACATCACAGGTGAATAAAGAAGCTTAACGCAGTATTTCTGCGCCATTATTACTCCTCCTCCTCCTCATCAGCAACCCAGCCACTTCAAAATCCTTTCCATTCCCAATCAAAGTGATGCAGAGCGCAATCAAACAGCCTCTTTCAGTTTAAACAATATTTCCATGAAGACAAATGTGAAGTCTTATTTAAGAAAATCAATAAAAGCCCTCTAGAGATTGCTGTGCTTGTGGAACAAATGGGCTCTAATTTAAAAAAAAACCCCAACAACAACAACTGCTTGCGGACTCAAGTGTCTATATTTGTCTGCTCTTACATCTGATGTGGTAAACAATCCGCATCCCCCTCAGATTAAGAGCCGCATCTCCGGTCCTGATGCTGCGCCATGGCGACCGGCGTCACGGATGGGATCTGTTCGTCTGCCGCGTGGGACTCATTTACCCCCCCCCCTCCCCTCCCCTCCATCATCCTGCTCTTATCCCCCCTCCACCTGCCTCCAAATCACATGGAGCTCGGCGCGCCTTCGTCTCCTGTTTTAATGTTCATTTTTATCCGACGCGTTCTGGCACCTGGGGTATCACAGGGAGGATGAAAGGTGGATGGCTCACAGGGAGAAATTTGAATTTGTGTTGCCCCCCCCCCATTCCCTCTACTGTTCGCTGGAGTGTCTACATTTTGAAGATTTTGTGTGTCTGTTTATTTTTGGCACACACACACACACACAAAACCAGAACTTCTGCCTCGGCTCTTGTTTGCAGCTATCTGCTGTACCCTTGCTCTGACTGAAGCAATAATTAATGTGATAACAGAGGACTCTCTCTCCCTCTTTGTTTCTCTTCTCTTTTCCAACACACCCACGCCATAAGTCTTTCTGACAGCTGAGAGAACTTTGATGTCAGACTCTCAGGCTTAATAGAAGACGAAAAGAAAAAAAAAAAAAATCACATTTCCAAGGCTGTATTAGCGCAGAGCTCCATTTAAAACCACCACTTATTACCTTAACTCCCCCTCCATCCCTGTTCCCTCCATCAGATTAACACAGAAATCAGCCGCTGTGACTCCGAACCTTATTGCTTCCTGAGGGGTTTCTCAAAAAAAAAAAAAAAAAGGGGGGGGGGGGGGTGGGGGTGGGGGCGTGAAATAGAACCTCCACTCCCCAGGTATAAGGAGTGAGATTTCCAATTTGTTGAGCCACCTTTTTTCCTGTGAACTCATCTGATTTGAAGGTGTTGGAAAAGCACAATTACGAACGATTTGCTTCAGAACTACAAGATGATATGAAAGAAGTCCAATTCGTCCCATATGGGTCGTTATTCGGCTGAAGCTGAAAATGACTCATAGCTTCTTCACACAGTCCCCCCCCACCCCACCCCAATCCATCCACCACCACCTCTTTTATTCAGTTATCATTCTCCTCACATGAAGTCTTGATAATAATCTACATAATTTTACTTTTGTAGTTTTTATTAGGTGTCATTTACTCTGTATAATGTCCATGATGGATGTAAGCCCCCCCCTTTTCTTTTTTCTTTAAATTAACATCCTTCAAACTGGTTCCAGGTTCGTTTTTTACAATTACGCGCTGGAATAATAAAAGGAAGACATCCCAAGTTTGTTATTCTCATCAAAATGTGAATTATATTCCATATTTGGGATTAAAACGAGCACCCCCACACACACACACACACACCTTACATCCCCTTCCTCTCACCCCGCCCACACCAGAGACTCCTGATGAGTCTAAATGGATCCCGGCCGAGTTGTAAAAATTGCCCCAATCATGCGCCTCAGACGCACGGGAAGGCGTGCCTCATTCTGCGCTTAAACTTCAGTCAGTGCGGCGGTGGGATGCGCTCATCTGTTTGGATTTACACCCGGTCACAACCCTCCAGAGCTCCCAGCTGCCCTTGGATCTAAAACACATCAAGAAGATATTTACGCACCCGTGTTTTGAATCCTTCTGGTTTTGTTTATTTGCATCTACAATCCGGAATTGTCCCGCGTTGAAGCTTGTCGGGGCGCGTTAACAGAAGATTACCCCACAGGCGAGACTCAAACCTTTTCTTGGATGCTTGTCCTTACGTGACACAAGCGATATTTAAACAGCTGGCGTGTGACAAACTATTTAATAAGCCCGTAAGATCGCAAATGACGCGCGGAGAACAAATGGCCATAAGCCGAGCTGAACGCGGCGCGCACGGATCCCTGTGATGGGGACGCGTCACACTTTGACATGCTGTTTGTATGGCTAGGAACGGAAATTTGGCACCGACCAGGAGCAGTTTAAAGCAGTAAAAGAGTTTGTTTTGTGGTTTTTTTTGTACTTGAACGACTCCTTTCGTCTCTTTATCGATGATGACGGAGAACAACGAGATGGAGACCGAGCCGCAGCTCCAGCGCTCTCCAAACGCCATGCCCATCCAACCGATGACATCCAAGGCAAGTAACTGCACACAGCTAAGAGCTCAGGACCAAACATTTCACCTCTAATGTCCTTTAATTGTTATTCATACCCGAATCTGGGGAAGGAGAAATAATTCACACATTTAAAACATGGATAGATCCTTAAAAAAATATTATTTAGTGAATCAAAATGATTGTGGACCAAACTGGAAAAAGATTCCTCTGAGGTTTTATGTCATTTTGAAGCGTTTCTTTTTTGTATCCGTCCTCTATCATCCAATGCTGACGAACACACTTCACAACTGCAGGTGTGTTCATCATATCTGCGTCACCAGATGGAACATCACGCATGAGGTCTGATGTCACCGTCTCCCTACTTTCTTATCTGCGTCTCCCAGCTCCCAAGTTTATGCACAAACGCGCACAAATAGGAGGTTTTATATTTTATTTTAGTTAATAATCTGCGTTAAGTCAGTGAATTCTTTTCTTTTCTGTCTTTTTTTTTTTTTGGTGAAGGTTTCTGCAGCACATCCTGACTGATGGAGTCTTTGAACAAAGTTCATGTTACAATAAGCGTTTATGGCCACTTGTGTTTAGTTCCTGCAGAGCCAGATCCTTTCACCACCACCCCACCCCCACCAGCCAGCCAGCCAGCCAGCCCGAGCTTCAAGTGTCTCTGTGTCCTTATGATTCCATCTGATTTGTTGGCACGAGTGCATAAACAAAGAGTTTCGAGGGCCGGTCTCCAAGTGCAAGAGCTGTGAAAGCTCTATCGCCTCCTGCTTTTTTATTGTAATTGAAGGCTTGATTCATTAGGCCCCAAACACTTGATTCAACTTTCCCTCAGATAAGTCGCCGCCTCACGCCTCCTCTCTCTTTCCACCCACACACACACACACACACACACACCCCAGCAGAGTGAATTTCAAATGTTTTTTCCGTGATTATCGGTGTTTTTCCTCCTCATCCATGGTGTGGTCCATCTCCATCTCCAGCTGCTGCTGCTGCTGCCGGTGATGTTTTCTGATATTCCAGACAGGACTGATTGGTATTCATTGGGTTCTCTGGCTGCTCTGGCTTCACCACATCACAACCATTTATAGCTCAAATTAGTCAGACTGGCTATTCAATCACAAATCGAGTACGTCTGGTCTCTCTTAGTCGATGGAGGCAGCGCTGGTTCAAGTCCGGGGTTGTGCGTGGGAATAGATTTCACTTTAACCTTCCGCCTTTTGTGCTGCAAATACGCCACCAAGATATTTGATATCCTGAGCAAAGGTTAATCTTTTCAACTCCCTTTAAATGCTCAGGATTTACCCCCTCACCACCCACTAGGGTCAATATGATTTCGTGATATATGTAGAAGAGAAAAAACGACTCATCTCGTCTTTGCTTGTTCATCAGAGATTAAAAATCCAGCATCACTATTCCACCTGTATCTTTTTCCCTTTTAACACACTTAATCAAAACCATTCCCCCCCCAAAAAAAGAAGATCTGCCACAGGGTGTAAATTTGAAGAGTCTTATCAGATACATAACCATCAGTCGATGGTGTTTGTTTTAATTAGATAAGGAAGACGGGAAGAGAGAGACTCGCTCTGATAGCAGAAGCTCCATGAAATCCAATGGCAGCAAATTTCCCACCGAGATGTATATCGAGAAATTTGTATTGGAGGGAAACGGTGCCAGAGGATTAAAGACAAAAAGGAAGCATGGGCTGTCTCCGTGGCTCTCCATGCTGTAGTGTGTGTTAACGCCAAAGGCTGGCAGACATGAGAGTGGTAGAACAGATGAGATGCTTGAGAAGCAATCAGCAGACAGAAGTGTCCCTCCGTGGAGAACCGTCGGATCCGTCGAGGCTGTTGACACGAAGTGAGCTTATCTGTGTTGGAAAGAGTGCAGAAGAACCTCTTGTCTCCAAACGGGGCGATTGGACCAGAGACTTATGAAGACTTGAAAACTAATACCGGTCCCTGTTTTCTTTTTTTTGGGGAGGGAGAGAATGGCCTACACTTGTCGGTTTGTTCACGGCGTGACAAGAACACGGTGATTCATCGGCGTGTCCCCTTCAGATTCTTACGCTGAGTCGTCCTCGCTGGATGCCGGCGGAGCGATCGGAGGTGATTGGCTCCGTCTAAAGTGTGAAAAGGAGAACATGCTGCAGCTCCAAAGCTTAAATGACAAGTAGTCATAGAGTTTCAGGCCAAGTCTGACTGTTTTTGTGAAGTAGAGATTTACACTCCAGTGCTGCAGGAGAAATGGCTTCAGAGGCGTAAAAGTAGTGCTGATGTTTTCTGCTCTTTGGGGTATTTATCCACAAGTAGGCCGACACGTGTCATCAGGCAAGAAGGGGGTTGGGGGTGTGGGTGGGGTGGTGGAGGCGAGTCCTTGACTGGAAATGAACCGGAGAATTTGTAATTATGTGCCATTAGAGCTGGGCGATAATTCAATATAATTATTTATAGTCTTTCGGTTAATAATCAGATTTTATTATCGCAGCATGTTGGGGTGAGTGGTGGGGTGGGGTGGGGGGTCTAAGATGGAGATGCGATAATTTAAACGTTTATGAACCCTCCCCATACTGACATTAAACCACCTTCTATCTGTATTAGCTTTGCCCACACGCTTGTCGACCGTTTAAAGCGCTTTTCGTGTCTCACGGAAGTCCGAGACTCACAGAACGTAGCCCCCTCCGGATGCCATCAGCCAATAGAATGCAAGTACGGTATCACATGACGGCCTACTAAAAATCCGCGATGAGGTGAAGTCGCGAGTGTTGATGCGCGAAAACGCGAGGGTGCACTGATCTTAAAAAGATGTTTTGAAGGTACAGTTGAAGGTATTGTCTTGACACAGTCATTGGACGGCCTGGCCTTAGCTTAGCGCTTAGTCTTATCCTCTTTTAATTTGTACAGTAATATGTATATTTTTACTATATAGTAGAGGTTTATGGATGTAGTGAAAGAGGACATGAAGGTAGTTGGTGTGAGAGAAGAGGATGCAGAAGACCGGGTTAGATGGAGGCATTTGATTTGCTGTGGCGACCCCTGAAGGGAAAAGCCGAAAGGAAGAGAAGAAGAGGCCCAAAATAGGAAGTGCATCACCAAAGGAAGTCTTCTGACCAATGAGGTGCTTCCGGTGTCAACACTCCACCTTGGCGCTCAGACAGCAGCGATGAAGTAGAGAAGTTCACCTTCGAATATCTCTGTGAAACCGGCCATACTTTCAAATTCACCTCTCATTTAGTTAAATATCACCTTCCATGACGTGGATGTGAGCGGGTGAAGGGAGGACGAGGTGGATCAAGGTCTTCATTAATTAATGTCACACCTTCACCGCTGTGATCTGTGTTGATGCGACACCCCAGGAAAAGGTGTGAGTCGCTGAACGCTGCATAGTGGACACACACCGGACGGCTCTTGTGTGTTTGTGTCGCGCTGACGGGGGAGAAGAAAAATAACCATCGTCGCCGCCGTTGCTCATTCACGTCCAGACGGGGTTTGTTAGAGTGTGACAGCCATCGTGTCGTGCCTGGGGTGTCGTGCCAACGTGAAAATCGGTGCATGCTGCAACAACGCTGCATGTCGGGGTGAGCTGGTATGGAAAGTGGCTGTGATCCACACGACTTTCTGAAGGCTTCCCCTCCATTAAACACGGGAAAAGAGCGGAAAAGTGTGTTTGTGCAAGCGTGCAAATAAGTGTGTGTTCCGTGTGTGTAAGTGCTGCACAGAGCGATGGCAGCAGCCGGTGATTATGTGACTCTTATCTCATATTGAAGCAGGAATCTGCCGGGCTGCCTTGCATAATAACTTAAGCCAAAGGGGGTAAATGCTCCGACATAAAACTTGTTCTTTGGGAAAAAAAACCCTCCAAATATATGCAGGTTTTTCAGATTTTTTTAAAATCTATTTTTGTTTATCTTTGCTCTAAAGGTTGTTTCGCTACCTCGATTTTAATTACAGCTGTTTCCTTTCCCCCTCAGTTTTACAGGCTATTCCCAAAACGAATGGAAGCCACACAATAAAGGTGCGACTAATTAAATCGCTAAACACAACTTACACCTGATGGTGATAATTCCTTCCCATGACCTAGAATCACTTCCAGCAAAGGGAAACGGCGTCTTTCACGACAAGGATGTCTTAAATGTCCTCTCCTGGAACGAGGTCGGAAAGCTGTGACGTTCAAAAAAAAAAACCCAACAAAAAATAACCACGTGATTGAGCTCTTTTATTTTTATAACCCAGCGACTATTTGTGAAGATGGGTCACAAATGGTCGGAAATTACAGAAACACAAAGTTCTGTATTCCGCGGATGGCGTGCACTTATAGGCGCACCTGGTTGCTATTTCGACATATAGTGACGTTTCTGTTTGATTGCTGGTTTTTAGACGGATCCAAAATTGATGCAAACCCCACCGGCGAGACCTTTTCACCACACGCCGGGCTGTTAAAGCTCGACAGAGTGTGGATTCTGACCTTTACAGGCTCCGGATGACGACACAGCAGTAACTGGTTAAGCCTTTCCATTTGAAATGTACCCTACATTTTATATTGGGGGAGGGTGTGTGTGTGTGTGGGTTGGGTTGCGGGTGGGTGTGGGGGGGTGGCCCCCATCAAAGGTGTGTGAATTACAGGCTTTTACGGCTCCACTGAATCGCCTGCCGCTCCAAGAATATTCACCGTGCAGGTGCACGGAATTCTGGGCGATGTGATGAATTTTGCATGACATGGAGAATCATTCATGAATTACATGAATAATTTGTTGACAGAGAAACTTCAGCCAGACTAAAAACAAACCCAATTTTTGTTTCGGGGGTGGGGATGTAGGGGGGAGAGAAAAGCTTTTACTCTGCACTTCCTTCCTGTCGGGAGTGCAGATAGATAATAGAATGACTTCGACGGTTCCATCTGCGCTTGACGGGCTTTGGGATCATGATGCATCTGCAACCAGACAAATCTTCACGGATATCTGCGTCTACATCTTATGACACTGGACTAATGCGAGCTACCAGGAATGCTTTTTTGTGCTCGCGCTCTGACAGATGATTAGATTAGCCATAATTGAGACATGTGCTCGACTTGGAGCTGTTATGCCAACGCTCATCAGCTGCGATTCAAATAGCCCGGCTTGATTCGAAGAAGCTGCGCCCAAAACGTGCATCATCAAAGTCTTACACCATTACCCAACGTGATCCGAACACGCCTACGACCTTAAAACCACTTCTGAAAGATGGTTCGCTCAACTGAGACTAATGGAGTTTTTGCTTTTGTAGTGAAATTTCAGTTCAAAATTCCATATTTTTAAGGGCATTTAAGGTGAAGCACAACAGTTTCACGCATCAGATCCTGGGACTTTGATTTGAAGACATCTGGCTGATCCCCCCCCACCCCCCCGGTAACAGAATACACTCTCAAACCTCGCTGTCAGCTGTCAGGTTGAATTGTTGTTAATGTAAATGCCGCAGGTGGTGAAGTAAGTGGGCAGAGGTGCCTGGAGATGCCTCTAAGGCACATGTGTCAAACTCAAGGCCCGGGGGCCAAATGTGGCCCACCACATCATTTTATGTGGCCCTCGAAAGCATAAAAAGGTCAAAAGTGTGCTTTGATTAAAACTACATTTCCCACAATGCAGCAATTAAGCCCATTTTAATTCTGATAAAAACGTTTTGAGCAACGTTTATGTCCTAACTTGAGATTGATGTTACTTTTCTTTTTTCCTTGGAAAGTTTGAACCTTGATTGATGGAGTTCTGTGGGCTTCATAATCTGACAAAAGGATTTATTTCAGAACAAAAATCAAACATTTTTTTTCTGTGCAGCTGTAATTTTTGTAACTTGAATAAGTAATAAATTGGCCCTCGGTGAAAATGAATGAATTAGAATCTAAGGGTTGGACGTCATTGGTTGGACAATTTGGACCATGGATTGCAGGATTATATCAACTTTGTTTGCAAAACATGACCTGATTCAATAGTTTCCTACAGCATAAGAGGAAACACATTGACAGGTTACACTAAAGTCTCTCTCATTCCTCTTATCCCCAACACCCACCTAGAGCATCTACAAATGGAGCATCGATGACGTGCGGCACATCTACAGATAACAGCGACGTTTATGTTAACTCTCATACACATTATACTGGTGATGCTTTATGACAGGGAGGAATCCTTCATTCTCTACCAGAGAGTTAAAAAATGCACCTCGATAGTCAAAGATATCAGCTTTCCTTTGTTTTCCATTTCGAAGCACTTCGAATCGGACCCCACGCCAAACATGTAGACTTTTCTCACGCTCTTCCTCCACTCGTCCTTTGCAAAGACTCACAGTCCAACTCAAACAGACAAACTGTTTTCATATCTTCTTCCCAGACTCCCGGAGCTGTAAACAGCACGTCTCGGTGAAGTGATGATGTTTGGCGCTGTGCAGAGGGAGCCTGGACCCGACAGACAGACGGACAGACCTAGGGAAACACCGATTATTTATCTGCCCGTCTGTCGGTGTCGATCCACCCTTACCCCGTGACGTGACCACGCCCTCGCCCTTCTCCCCCCGCTGTCACTTTGTGTCAGGGTAACAAATAGTCTCGAAGGAAACTAGCATCATCATCTGTACACCAACCCCAGAGGGGGGGAAACGTCAAGAAACATGCGTTTATCCGACCAATCGATGCTGGATGGCATCGGGGGGGGGTTCGCTGACCTGACAGCTGCTGATGCGGCGTTTACGCATCTGTTCTTCTGAACGTGCAGAAACATCGATTCTGAAAGGCCGTTTGTCCGACACAGCTTCCGAGACGCGAGCGCGGATGGTTGTGTCGATATGCGTGAAATACGATATCGTTTCATGCGATGGGCAATGACGGTTCTGCCCCCTCGGGAGGGTGGGTTGGGGATCAATCGACCCTGTGCTTCCTGTCTGATGGACAAATCCTGTCGAGATCGAGAGCCCAGTTGATGACGGATGATGTTGCGTCTTGTTTCGGGTCAAAAAGGCCTCCCAGCCACCAATAAGCCAACGCATTGATTCACGACCTCCTTTACCCGGGGGGGCCTCGGGTTAAACAAACACGTCTGTCTAAAGGGAACACAAGACTTTGCTATTAATGCGTTTCCTTATGAGGTAATGCCACATTTCGTGACTCACCCTCCTTCCCCGCGGTGTTCAGATCGGAGCAGAGTGTTTACAGATGCTGGGATATTGCCGGTCCTGTCCTGAGGGCATATTGGACATTTGTTATTGCTCCCGAGCTTTTTGTGCTTATCTTGTGTTTATTCTCTTATTGGTGATGATATTCTGTGTTTTTTGTGTGTCTGTTGCAGCTTCAGAGACTAAAACGCTCCCTGTCCTTCAAGACTATGATGCGAAGCAAAAGCATGGAGAACTTCTTCCAGAGATCCTACAGCGACGCTCGATTGCCCCCAGATTTCATCACCGACCCGCCGCCTCCTTCTCCCCCCTTGCTGCCCGGTTCCCCTCTGGTCGGCGAACGCTCGCCATCCATTTCTCCGTCTCTGAGCCCCAACCCGTCCATCTCCTCCCACTCCCCCTCTCTGAGCCTTTCCCCATCGCTGCCCACCAAGCCTCTCCAGGTCCGACCCCAGATCAACCACTGTTTCCAGGACCACGTCTTTCGCAAGCCGACCAACTGCCAGCACTGCAAGCACATGATTGTGGGTAAGGGGCTCCATCTACTTCCTGGATTGTCCTTTCCTTTATCACCTTTCACCTTTCGCTGAAGTTCTGGTCTTCTGTTGGGGAACAATCGATGTCGTGCAGACGAGAGGGCGTTAAATGAGAAGAGCGTTGGGTAGAAGAAGTCACCACTTGCACCTATAAATAACACAAATACACACACCTTTGGGAACAGAGGACACAAACTGCTGGAGTGGAAATCTATTGGATTCTTGCTTGATATATGACTTCAGCTGCTTAGCAGTCCGAGGCCTCTGTTGGATTGGTCTCTTTATAATGAGCCACAAATTCTCAACGGGGTCAGGTCCAAACTGCAAGTAGGCCATTCCGTTACCAACCACACTGTTGTATTAAAAGAAAAATCAATAACTTGATAGAATACATGTTTACATGTAATGTCTTTGCTGTTGGGCGTTGGTTCAGGTATGTTCCCCAACGATTGTCCTTCAAGGTTCCCTCCGTTTTTGCTACGCAGGGCTAACCAGGGTATAAAAACCCTTAAAAACAGACGATGCTTCGTCGTAAATGATCTCACCTTATTTTTTCATCTGCTGACGTTTAAAAACTGACTATATCTGTCTTCAGAGCAGCTTCTTCAGTGTTTGTTGCTGGTAAGAAACCATTAGAGTATTAGCAGGAAGTGCCGAGGGTCAGATGCGACTGCAATTAGCCTTAATTTGCTGCTTGCATGGACAACTAGCCACTCATAGTATTTCTAAATCTATTTCCTGTCATCATGATTGATTATAGACTACACCCTGTTCTGCTTCTGCGCTGTTGCTTTTTTTGTTTTATGGGTTTAGGCCATTTATTGTTTTGATGCATCGCCTCATTCCCGCTGTATTCCTCTGCAGTCCCCAAACGCAGACTGGCCTCGGCTTCCTTGTTAAGCTGATGAAGTAGAATATTTGTCTCGGGAGTTAAAGCAGTCCTTTCATCAAGACGTCCGGTTTGTTTGATTGCCGTTTCTGTTCAATTACCGACCTGTTTTTTTTTTTAAACTATCCCCATCGACAACAGGTCCGGAAATTTATTTATTTGGGGATTATAAAATAAAGATACTGAACATAAGTTGTCCAAATCATCCAGCCAATCGACGGAGGTTTTTTTTTTTGTAAAGCAAAAACAAATTGAAAAGAATACTCGGAGGCGTTTTTTTAGCACTGCGGCACAACAAAATATGAAAAGACGGGATGACTCAATGCCAGATCGATTATGATTGAAATACCACCAGCTGGTTTCCAATCTCTGAAGGTTGTTTTGGAAGAGGAGCTCTTGATTATGAAGCTGTTATTGTCACCTCCTCAAGCAGGAACAGCTTGATAAAGCTGGGACAGCTTTTGATTACGCTCTCTCTCTCCTTGAGCAGACAGAAACCTGCCCGTACGATCTGAAGGCCACTTGTTTGTTCGCTCCTTCTGCCTGTTGCCGATCTGCAGCCCGCTGCGTATTCCCATCCGTGCTTTTATACTCTGCTCTCATTCGCACATATCTGTCCCTTCTCTGCAGGAAACTCCAAACAGGCTCTGCGGTGTAAAACGTGCAAGATGGCCGCTCACCTGTGGTGCACCTCGGAACTATCACAGCAGCAGTGTCACGGGAAGGTGCGAATACGTTTTCAGAATTTGATGTTGCCATTTTATAACTTTTGGTAGTTTTCCTCAGCAGAACCAACCACTGACTTTCTCTTGGATTTCTCAGCTCTAGACTGGTCTTTTATTTTGAAACTCAAAATGAATATACAGTAATCCCTCGTTACTCGCGGTTAATGCGTTCCAGGAACACCCGCGAAAAATGAAATTGCGCTATATAGCGACAAAGTATTTATTTTATTTTTTACGGTAACATTTATGAACCCCCCCCATATTAAGGTGGTATTAAACCACCTTATATCTGTATAACCCATTCCCACACTCTGATAGTCTGAAATAAATAGACTTAAAGTCTTAAAACACTTTTGCATTAAAGAAAAAGTTGCAGGAGGAACCATGTGTCTTGGAACGCACACATGGATGCTGTCAGCCAATAGCATGCGTGTACGGTATCACGTGACCACCTTCTAAAAATCCACGATGTAGTGAAGCCGTGCATCTTGAAGCGTGAACAAGCGAGGGATTCCTGTGATGACATATCTATTCTCCTGCCAATTAAAACTGAACGTTAGAATTTAATTTGCAAGTAAACGTCAAAAATATGCTAACAAAATAAAACCCATTCATTTAGCCTCATTCTTCCTTGTTTTGAACCTAGTTTGAGCTCCAACCACATGATAAAAACACATGAAACAGCCATAATTTGATTCAAAACCTGATAAGGAATCTGGATCAGCTTGAAGGCAGTGACTTCATTTTTTTTGTGAAAGATGCACGCTGTATAATTACAAGGCTTACATTTCAAAGTTTTACACGAAGCGAAAGACGGCAGTGGAATGAGAGAGTGTTTTTCCAGACGGTAAACAGGGAGTGATTTGAGGCAGAGATTTTGTGTTTGTCCTCTAGCGTCGGGCCGAGGGCATTAGCATGCAGGATGAAGTGAGACCTTCTGAGAGCCTCTTGGAAAAAATTTTAAGAGCCTTGTGTTCAAGACGGCTCAGTGCGGTGAGGAAGAGGAGCAGGAAGACGGGAGAGTAGAAGAACCAAGGGAGCGATGAGGGCAGTGTGAGGTAGAACATCAGATGTCTTCTCGCTGCCTTTTGATCTCTGCTGCGTTCTTCTTGTCTTCCAAAAACGTGACAAAGCGAGAGGCTCATTTGCAAGTCAAGGCGAAGACAAACCGATATCTCCATCGAGACACTTGCTGTGCTTAATTTAGTGTTAAATTCTGCATACAAACACACACACACACACACACAGACAATCAAACGTCCAAGCCGGCACGGGTGAGCGAATTTATTGCTCATAATTAGGTGCAGACAGAAGCAGCAGTTTGTTCAGTTTGTGACTGGATGGTAGAAATGAGCTCCTCTGCTGCTGCTGCCGTCTGTCCTGATGTCTTTCTGGTTCAGTCATTTTCAGACGACTCCCCTTAATGTCCTGAAATGACCACTAGGTTCAGTCTATAAACTGGATGTAATGGAAACTGGGAAGAAAAAAAGAAAAAAGATCTGCTTTTTCTCTCCATTTAGTCTGGAGCGTTCAAGCGAAACTTCAGCTCGCCGATGCTCGTCAACGACCAACTGTCTGTCGTCAAGGAAGTCCAACCAAGCCAAGGTGAATGTCGTCCCGTGTGTGTGTGTGTGTGTGTGTGTGTGTGTCTTAATGAGATCTGTCCAATGTGCTTTCGCTTCGAGATGTTGCTCTTGTCTGGCCTTTGCATTATTTTTAGATTTTGTGCTTGCTTGTGTGTCCACTATAATAAAACCAGAACTGCCTCCATCCCCACCCGACAACCGTGAGAGCATGAAGTTGAAAAACATAAAGACGAGGAATAAATTTAGTCTTGGAGGCTGACGGACGGTCTGGACACTGAAAGTACACAAATAAATATTTATAAGTTCCTGTTTGTGTTGTTATACCTCTGTTTAAAGTAGGGCGTGTATGTCCTTGGGCGGATGCAGGGTAGGAATTTATTGCATGGGGATAAAGCGTGTATATTTAAAGCTAACGAAGCTGATGATGAGTCCTGGTACTTCAGACAGTATTGGACTGGAACAGCAGAGTCACTAGCTTCAATGCTAGCTTAAAAACCCTGAATCTTTTTTTTTTTTTTTTTTTTAAAGGGAAAGTTTTGCAATTGGCTTCACAAATAGTTCAGACTGATTGCTGCAAATTGTAAAAAAAAACCCAAAAAAAAACCGCAACTGAAACCCAGACTCGCCATTTGCTTTAATCAGAAATCATCTGAACGTTTCTTTTCTCCATTGTACCTTTTTTGGACCCAACATCTGCGTGGGTCATGCAGTCCTTCATCTCACCTACTGTCTGCCTCTCTGAATCAGGGTTAACACCTCATGCTGTCACTTCCTGGCACTTTTCATGAATCAGGGCACAATTAACCTCCAGCGCTGCCATCACCGCAGGCCCGCGCTACCGCAAACGCCTGGGACTCCGCCAGGGCCAGCTGAGACTGCAACCTGCCAAAGTCACAGTCACACATTTCAAAGTGTCATCATAATTATTGCTAACAAAGGCCCCTGATAAAATTCTGAGCTCATGTTTACGCACATTAATATTGGATGACAAATTTTATGGTGGATTCAGTTACAGGCTATTATTTTTCATCAGCTACCTTCTGGCAAATCGCATCACGGTCTGATATTAAACCTTATTTATTAGGCTGAGAGCTGCAGGTGTGAAGAATAAAACAATTAAACGCCCTCGGGTGAAATCTTGCAATGAAATTGAAATTATGCGTAGAAGGATTTGTGTTGTAAAGGATGAAATATTAGTCACCAGGCAGAATAGTTTAATGTGTGGTTGATAAAGATTGACATGAAGCAGCATCACAAAGACATTTTCTCATTTGTTTTCTTTAAATGTATTTATTACATCATTAGTTTTATTATTTGCAGGGTGGGAGGCTCGACTTGCTGGACTTTTTTTTTGCATTTGAGCACCCGTGGTTTTCTCATTTGAACTTGCAAAAGCACAAATAAGCTTCATCTGGACTTGCCCACCCCCACCCCCTCCACATGTGTCGCACTGCAGGCGTTCCTGCTGCAAGAATTTCTGTTTTTAGCACTTCTGTTTAATTTTGCACGCATGGGACGAGAGCATAGCTTCATTATGAAATGTTCATGACTCTCCATCCTGCACGGGCACACATGCAAGCACTTTTTTTATTTTTTATTTTTTAGGTTTTGAAGGAAAAGCAACTCTGTCCCCATTAGACTCGAGTGGAGCAGAAAAAGCTGCAGAAAATAAAAATTCCTTCCCTCGGTAAGAGGGTGATACCGCCGTCTACATGAAATATAGCAATCTGAGGATTTCCATATTTTAAATCTCTTATTCTCTTTCTGCTCAGCTAAAGCTCTGAATGTTTCAGCCGTTATAACTAAGACACATCTCCTGCCAATGAGTACATTTTCAGCATCAGAGCATGTACACTTATTGGACTCTGTTGATGTCTCCTAAACGATCGGCTGATGTCCTCTCTCAGATCTAAAGTGGGTCACTCTGATCCGTCGCCGACTGTGTTACTTTGGTTATATTTAGACCCTCCGTTTCCTCCAGATCGACGCAGGCAAAATAAAAAAATAAAAAAAGGTGTGCAGCTGAGTCCAAATTGTGTGTGTGTGTGTGTTTGTGTGTGTGTGGAGCACGTATGTGCGTTTGCAAAAATTTTTTTAGTGGACTTGTATGCGTTAGTTTTACGAATGTGTGTGGTTTCAGAAGCTGTGCGGATGCGTGTTGACCCCGTGTACGCCGCCTTGCGCTACGGGACGTCCTTGGCGCAGATGACCCGCTCCAGCGTGGAGTCGCCAACACGCAGCCTGGTATGACATGTTCACCCGGTGGTTTGGGGGTAGAGGATGGTGAATAAGACTTTTTAAAAAACAAACACCTAAATATTTGAGAATTGGCTGAAAAGCAATGAAGAATTAATTAAGTAAATGAATTATTTAAGTTTTTAGGGAATAAATCACTTTTAAGACTGAATGAGAAGGCAAATTTAAAAAAATGACTGGGAAAAAGCTTGAAGCAGCTCTGGTCCTGCTGGAGGTAACAGAATCCACCCACTGGGGCACGTCTTGTGGGGGTTTCACACAGGTTGGTGTGTGGTAAAGTCATCGGCGAAGCCTTATGGATGATCTCCTTCTTCTTATGAAACACATTGTCAACCCATTGTGCAGCTTTTTCCACGCATGACCTCACAGAAAGAAGATCTTGTATTGCAGATCCTCCTGCTGAAAGCGACTAGTCTGTGTTTCTTCGTTTGAATCATTCAGCGAAAAAATAAAAAAAATAAAGCAGGAAAAAAAAGTTTTAAAAGTGAAACGCAGCGTCTTTGATCTCCTGGTACTAACTTCTTTTTTTTTTTTTTTTATCTTTTCCTCTCCATTTCCTTCGATAAGGGGGAGGGAAGTGAGGAGAGTCAGCAGAGACAGTGCAGCGTAGACGAAGAGATAACTCAGGAGGCAGGGGGTAAAAAAAACCAAAACGCTGCTGTCTCCATGTTGGTGGATGTACATGTGTGTGCTGTATTCCTTTTGCATATATATGTGTGTGTGTCTGTGCAGGTTGTGTGTTGCCTGTCTGCGTGTGAAAGAGATTTGCACGTCAGGTCTTGAAGAAAACAAAAAAAAAAAAACATATCCGGTTGCTTATTAGCATGCACCTCCCTTTTAAAACAAATAATTCCTGCTGCCTCCAGATCCACCTGTCTCCTCCATGGAGGTGGAGAAAGAGGAGGACGACGGCGGTGGCCAAGCTCCTGCAGAGGAGAGCAGCGTGACGGTACCGCTTATTTTTTTAAATCCCTTTTGTGCAGACTGTCACTCTTTATTGCTTCCCTCTATGAATGAACACACATGTCTGTTTCCAGGTGCCCAAGCGCATCGAAGTCCACTCCATCCACACCTATGTAGCCCTCTACAAGTTTCTGCCTCAGGAACAGAATGACCTGGAACTGCAGTGAGTAAAATAAAATAAAAAACCAACCCCAGCATGGAGCGACCATCTTTGTGCAGACGCAGAAACGCTTGTGCGACATTGTGGGTTTTTTTTTCCTATTATCAGCATGAATGCATTCGTGTGTGTTTGTTTGGGGTTTTTTTTTTGCCCCGGTTGCTGTTTTCTGCAGGATAAAAATGTCCCCCTACCATCTGCAGAGGACGGGGCCGCGGCGCCCCTTAAGGACAACTAATTATAAACTCGTGGCCCATCACCGTTCGCTTGTAGAGCTGGAGACTGAGCTGTCTTCCCAGCAGGGGAGGGGATAAAGACACGGAACAAGTGAGAGATGAAAGGGGGCATGAGGAGAGATGGGATGGAGTTGGAGAGTGCTATGGGCTAAAAAAAAATGAGAGAAAGAAGAGGAGGATGGGAGATATAGATGAGGAAATACAAAGAGAGAGGGAGAATAAAGGACGGAGCAGTCAAGTGAGAGGAGGCTGGGTGGTTAGGGGATAGTTATCACAAGGGTAGAGGATCCGTGGCACTGTGGACAGCCATCTGTGCTCTACAGTACAATATATGAAGTATTTTTTAAGCTGTTATTGTTCCGCTGTCAGGATCTGATTTACATGATCTGTGAAAAAAGCAGCGATTTTGAAGAGATAAAAATACATTCTGTCCAATCAGAGGTGTTAGAAATACTCCCAATGCTTTAATTCTACACAGAATGGACATAAAGAAAATATAACCGCCTGACGTAGGTCAAATTAAAAAAGCCCTTCAACTCCCACATCGGTGTTTCGTTTATTTGCGGCAGTCACCAGCAAGGCTGGTAATTAAGGTCACCGAAGCTCCGTTTTATTTTTTTAATCTGAAATCACTCCTTATTTGCTCTACAGTGCAGCGAGAAATTTATGCATTACACGTCGTCATGTAAAAAAAAAAGAAAAAAGTCTCCACAAAGGAATAAATAGAAAACGGCTTTCTGCTTGCATTCCCCACATTTATCGACGCAGTTTTTAACAATCGGACACGGCGCTCTTTTTTTTTGCAATTGATCATAAGGAACGCTCAGAATCTCATTTATTACTCGCTAAGCTTTTTATCTGTTCTGTTTGTCACGTCTATTGTTCACTCAAGGGGTTTAGAAACATAATTGTCACCTGCAAATGGGGCTTCATAACAACCTGCGTTTTGTTCCTTGACTTCAAATGAGTTAATTTAATCAAAGAGAAAACTCCTGTCGACAACTAAAAACGTGCGAAAGCACAACCTTCAGGGTAGGGACGAATTAGAAGGCTCCACCTTTACGATCAATGAGATCCATTATCCGCCGTTACGGCATCTTCATATTTATGTTGAAACGGATCCGACGCCATCACGGTGACGTCACGGCAGGAACGAAACGCTTCTTCTCTTTCACTGGCCTGAATGCAGGTCCTTGCGTGGAAAAAGCGATTTTTTTTCTCCCTGCTCCTGTTTTTTTTTTCAATACTAATGACGTTGGCGGAGGCGAGCTATCGCTCTTCTTTTTTTTTGTTTTTTTTGCCTTAATCTTTCGGTTTGAAGGTGAGATCAGATTAGCTTCGTTCTCAGATTTGGAGGATCAAGAGGCGGCTCCTGTTCAAAACGTTACGAGCTCTGAATGTTCAACAACTTACTTTCATCATTTTGGAAATCTTTCTGCTTCTGCCCTCCAGACGTCAGATGTATTGATCCCACATCGCCTCGTCAGAATGTAAAGACGACAACGTTAGATGTTCCGTGTTGAAGTAGAACCGCCATCCATTACTGGGAGGCGATACGACTGATGTCTTTCAATACCTGTTTAGCATATATCATTATAAAGGGCTGCTCCCCAGGGTGAAACCTGTGCAAGCAGAGTAATTGTTTCACATTATGATAAATGCATTCTGGGAGATGAGAAATATTGATCTCATCTTTTGTGCGTCTTACTGTATGTAAGTGTGGCGAGATCGCACGGGGGCAACGGTTTCTGTCAGCGTGTGGAAAAAGTCATGCTGAAAACTGACGGGATCATTAACATGCAGGCCCCGGGGGGGGGGGGGGGTTGTCGGCGGACGCCACACAATCATATCTCATGCAACACCTCGTGTTTTGGAGTCGGACCGCTCCGTCACGTCTCCAGGAGGAGGGATGGGAAAGGCTTTAACCTCTGCAGCTTTCTGCGGCGCTTTGACAACGTTATCTTTTGCGCTCACACTCAGCGCTTTTCCCTCCTTTCTTTTTTTTTTTTTTTTTTTTTCCCGCCCTTTTTATTGCTTTGGCGCCCTCGTGCTCCCTTCATCTCCCCATCCCCACCCCCACTCATTCGGCGCCTCCTTTTTCCCTATTATTCATCTTCTCTCCTGTCTTATCTCCTCCAGTCCTGGCGATCGGGTCCAGGTCACCGACGACTCAAACGAAGAGTGGTGGAAGGTGGGTGATCCGTCATACGCAAACATCTCTATGTTCTTCTCCTATAATGTGTGTTTGAACACAATCGCCTGCATGTTTTGCAAATTCAAGGCTTTACATAGATTCTTAACTGAGCCTCACCTGCTTCCTTTTCGCCGTCGTAAACATGTCAGGTAGCCGCAGACGGAATAAGAACATCATTTTCTGAGAAAATTGCAGGATTTAACGTAATGAACCCTACCGGATGTCTCAGAGTCTGTAATGAGCTTCACCCGCTCCTAATGGAAATTAAGTGTGTGTATGTGTGTGTGTGTGAGGTGTGTGTTTGTGTGTCCAGATTTAACTGAAAAGCTGGGTGTGTTTGTCTTTAACCACAAAGTGACAAAGTGGTAATTAAACACTTTAAAACCACGCAATCGCTGGAAGGAACCTTTAGGTTTTCTGTGTTATTTATGACTTAACTGTTCATTATTAATATATAGTTGGCAAGTTTGCTTCAATAAACACATCACCTCAGGCACAGGGTGATAAAAAGAGAAATTTGCATCATAATCTCCAGCAAACAAGGGAGGACATAAGCTGCTTCCGCTGTCCTTGTTTAAGTAAATGGTAAATAAATGTGACAATAAGGTGAAGCAGTTCCTTGTTTTACGTTTAAAAACAGTTATTGCCTTCATTAGTTTCTACAAGCACCCTGTCTTTTTACATTTTTATGTCCCTGCGGTTGCAATTATTCATCACTGCACTAATCGGAATGTGAGAAAGTGTGTTGCTGCTTGTCTCACTTTCTTCATAATGTCCCGTTATTATTCATCGCCGTGCCAAAAGTGTTTTTCTACTGACTTAACGATTGAGTTGATATTCAGAATTATGTTTTCATTGGTTTATAATCACCTGAATTAAGGGTGATTTTACAGCTTTTGTTCGGTTCATTCGTGCCAGATTTGGTCTAGTTAAGAATCACGGACTGACGGATGACTTATTGATTGGACAGTTCGGCCAATCAGCATCCTGCATCATCAGTCTGGCATCATCATCATCATCTTGCATCATCAGCATCCATGTAGGAAGTCAAACTCGACTGATGTCTTGTGTTTTTTCAGGGTAAAAGTGGCGACAGGATCGGTTTCTTTCCTGCAAACTTTGTGCAGCGGGTCCGCCCAGGAGAAAGGGTGTGGCGGGTGGTCCAGGGTCTCCCTGGCAACCGAGAGAGAGGACACATGGCTGTGAAGGAGTCCCAGGTACGCCAGCATCGTCGGGCCGTTTGATCAGTCCCTCATACTACAAAATGCCCCAAAACTACAGTGGTATTTTGGGAATCGTGGCTGAATTGCCACCTTGACCAGATGATGATGGTACGGTTCTGGGTTCAAGTCCATCCCCAACCTCCCTGACACGAGGCGCCTCCAAGACCACCATGTCAGGTTGTTGTTGGGTCACTGATCCCACTGCTTTGATTGGAGGTGTCTGTGGCGAGGACGGGCTGTCGATCCTGTGCAGCGTTGCGGGGAGCTGGAGCCCATCCCGGCTCACGTTGGATGAGATGCAGGATACATCCTGACCAGGACGCGATCAAAGGATTGGCACCAAAATGAGCTCGTCTCTGCCAGTTTTTACTCACTTGGAGAAAGAAATTGTATTAATTTCGTGCATCTTGTATCCAGATTTCAACCACCCAAGTCAGAAAATCTTCCTCAAAACTGTATTTTCTTATATTCTGAATTAATTCTGATAAAATGAGTTATGGACATGTTAAAGATTATGACCGTCTGTCGTTCTGCCTCTTCTGTTCAGATCTGTGTGGGGAAGCTGGAAGACGGCGAGATGTTTCTGAAGCTGAGCAGCGGGAAGAAGAGAGGGCTGGTCCCGGCCGACTCCATAGAGGAGATCTGAACCACCCTACTTCTGCTTTGCCCCCACCCCACCCTCGAGGTGTGCCCATCGTTTCACCACCACCCCCCCCCCCGCCTACCATCTTTTCCCTTTGGTTATAAATAAGGACTAGCCTCGGTCCCAACCGACTGAAACCAAACCCGGATCAACTGGACACTTTGAGTCCCTGAATCGGTTTATTTAACACTATTTAAGTCAGTAATCCTGCTCTTATAGGGGATCTTTTTAAAAGTCTAGGTTTGTAATTTAAATACAAGAATCTCTGTCTAGGAATACTCAAGTCAAACCATCGTGGGAGGAGGCAGACTCCATTAATGTGAAGGTGTTGCCTCTGTTGGGGTCTTGATTCTAGCCACTCTGCATGTCTCTACCCTATCTGCTCATGTCAGGGTCTCTGGCCTGGGGGGACCGACTTCAACCTCGAGCAGACTGGTACACAATGTGAAACACTTAGCATGGATAACCACCACTAGCAAGAGAAAGCTCCTGCCACTCAATGCAGACCAGGGGATCACATGAAAGGAGAGCACACAATACGAAAATCCTCGGCGGCGTCGGGCCGGTTTATAGCCGCACTCGCCGACTCCAGAGCAGATAAATGAGAACATTGGGAAAATAAATAAACGCTGGAGGCTTTGAGGATCTTTTTTTCCATGGAAAAAAAAATTCAACTTTTTTTCCTGACTTTTTTCCTGTATAAAATAACAACGGGATCATCATTCGAAATAATCCGTCGGCTTTCTTTTTGTTTAGTGGTAAGAGAGCACAAAAAGTTTCCCTTTATTTCCAAGTCTACAAAACGGGAACCTTAACTTCCAAAAATACATTTCGATGTAACGTGTCTTGTTGATATATCAAACGGCTGTGATTGTTGAGGGTTTGCCTTTTTGTCGTCTTACATTTTGTTTGGAGCTGTGATGGTGCAGGAGAGGAGATGAAAAGCAAGTATCGGGGAGGGGAAAACCCAGGAGGGTAGTCCCGAAAAGGAAAAACACGTCCGTCTCAAGTGTAACCGCCATTCCCCTGCTTCCACATAAAGGATGTTGCTGGAAGAACGATGCTAAAGGGTCACAGCGGGTGTTTCAGAATTTCAAGAGACTTCACCGGTGAGCTGGAACAGCAGAAAATATAGTCTCCGGTCGGCCGTGTTGGAAAAACAACACCGCAGCGGGGATCTTTTTGACCATGAAGAGGAGTCTAAGCTTCATTGACAGCTCAAAGGGAAACAGAGGGAGGAAGTGCAGCCAGAGGAGTCACATCAGTGCTCAACAGTGATGAGTCAGTGTATGCATGCAAGTAGTGTAGAACCCATGGGCGAACGAGCGATCATTGATCAAATGTCAGCCTTGTCGTCTCCGTCTTCTACTCTCCCCCTTCTTTTTTTTTTTTTGGCCTCTCCTGTCACTTCATCGATGTGAAGGTATTTGATGGTTTAGATCTCCGTTCCAGCCGTTACTTCCTTGTTGCATTTCAAAGACCTCCTTGTTCCATTGGGAAGGACGCACACATGTAAAGACGCCAGAAAATATCCGACTGAAGTCTTACAAAGCGACAGCAGACTGGCGGCTCTGCAAACAAAGACATTATATAAGTCATTCTTGCTGTTGTACGACATGAGTCTACATTTCAATATATGTGAATGTCTGTGGGAAATAAGCTTTTGTTCTTGTAATAACGAAATAGCACTTTATTTTTTATGTCCTTTTTGAATTTTGTCTCCCTCCATAGTGATGTCTGTGTGCTTTCCTTTTGCAACTTCATCACTCCGCCACAAAGCTCCTCTGGGGCTAATGGCTCGTCTTCATGCGTCAGACGCTTCCAAAGTCGTAAAATATCGACGAGGGGGAGTGATGACACGGCAGCAATCATCCTGAAGAGAAACGGTATCAGGATAGAACTGGATTTATGATTTCACCCATGTGGACAATTCTCGCTTCGCGCCTAGTCTGTGTAGCGTCACATGTTCAAAGTGTAAATTCTATGTTTGGATGTTTCCTTGAGTTTTTTTTGTTGGCTGGTCGCATACCTCAATAAAAGATCTTTACCGGAGAGTCTCTGCCCTTTTCATGTGCATAGTCTTGTCACAGATTTGGATTTGGAGGCAGTTGTGCCTTGCTATTTTTATTTCTGCTGACCTACTTTTTTTTTTTCCAGCCTCACAGAAATGGCAAAATGCTTGTCTTGCTTTGTACAAAAACGAAAAAATCGGTCCTCATTCTTACCTCGGTATGCTTCAGAATTTAATCACTACCTCTCTGCCCAGAGGTCCACACCTCAACAAAAGATAATTAAAAATCGGTTGACACCTTTTCAAGATGTCCACAAACAAATGGATGCGATCAGATAACAACCTCAGACTTCTGGCAGGGGTAACAATAGCCGGTGTCTTGACGAAGACGAGGGTAGGGGAGGGGAGGCCGGGTGACGAAGCAGCTGACGACCGTCGCCAACATTGGCTGCCAAACGCTTTCAGAGCTGCCCATCTGCCGCGAGTCCGAGCACTCCTCGTCCTCGCCTCGGAGGAAAATGTGCCAGATTTGGGGAGCGTGCTACTTAGCAGTCTCCTCTAGTCCTCTCATTTCATCTTTGTAGCTTGATCTACCTCTCCCAATCACTTCCTGTCTCTTTTCTTACCCTGGCATTACTGACGTCAACCATCTCTCTCTCTTCCCTGTCTTCCTGCCACTCACTTCCTGTCAGTTTCCTGTCACTGCCAAGGTCTCTCCTTATTGCATCAGTCTGGCTCAGAGTTACACCCCCAGAGTAGACAACAAGGGAATGACTGTCCTTTTTTTCTTTCCGGCTGTGGTTCTGATGTCTCTCATGAATGACATTATTGTAAGGGGGCTCTAACTGCGCTCACCTCTCTGGGTTTTTGTTGTGAGGTAATAACCATGGAGGTCGGAAAGGTACCAAAGGTAGAATAAGAGCCCATTTCTGCCGGCTGCTTCAGCTCAGTTTAGCCATAACGTCAACTCTCTGGATGAGGTGTGCAATTAATGCTGGGTGTAAATAGGGTTATTGGTGACATCTGTCCCAGTGTTTTTGTAGATCTGGAGAAAGCTAATGACAGGGTGCCCAGAGAGGAACTGTGGTATTATATGAGGAAGTCTGGAGTGGCAGAGAAGTATGTTAGAGCAGTGCAGGACATGTATGAGGACTGTAAGACAGTGGTGAGGTGTGCTGTAGGTGTGACAAAAGAGTTCAAGGTGGAGGTGGGACTGCATTAGGGATCAGCTCTGAGCCCCTTCTTGTTCACTATGGTGATGGACAGGCTGACAGACTAGGTTAGACAGGAATCTCCATGGACTATGATGTTTGCAGATGACACTGTGATCTGTAGTGAGAGCAGGGAACAGGTGGAGGAGAAGCTAGAGAGGTGGAGGTTTGTCCTGGAAAGGAGAGGAATGAAGGTTAGCCGCAGTAAGACAGAGTACATGTGTGTGAATGAGAGGGACCCAAGTGGAAGAGTGAGGTTACAGGGAGAAGAGATCAAGAAGGTGGAGGATTTGAAGTACTTAGGGTCAACAGTCCAGAGCAATGGAGAGTGTGGAAAAGAGGTGAAGAAGCGTGTACAGGCAGGATGGAACGGGTGGAGGAAAGTGTCAGATGTGATGTGTGATAGAAGAGTTTCAGCTAAAATGAAAGGAAAGGAGTACAAAACTGTGGTGAGACCAGCGATGTTGTTTGGTCTAGAGACAGTGTCACTGAGGAAAAGACAGGAGACAGAGCTGGAGGTAGCAGAGATGAAGATGCTGAGGTTCTCTCTGGGAGTGACCAGGAAGGATAGGATCAGGAATGAGTACATCAGAGGGACAGCACATGTTAGAGGTTTTGGTGATAAAGTCAGAGAGGCCAGAATGAGATGGTTTGGACATGTCCAGAGGAGAGATGGTGGATATATTGGTTGAAGGATACTGAGTTTTGAACTGCCAGGCAGGAGGCCTAGAGGAAGACCAAAGAGGAAGTTTATGGATGTAATGAAAGAGGACATGAAGGTAGTTGGTGTGAGAGAAGAGGATGCAAAGGACAGGGTTAGATGGAGGCAACTGATTGGCTGTGGCGACCCCTAAAGGGAAAAGCCGAAAGGAAAAGAAGAAGAAGAGGGCTGTTATTATTACACATCATGACCTTTTCAAGGTGCATCCAAGTGAGTGTCACGCCTATCTGTCTTGGAAAGACACACAAAATAATAGAGAGCATCAACTGCCATTCTGAACACTCTGTTCTTTGTCCCCCCTCCATGTGGTCCTTTATAGTCAAATCACGATGCACGTTGGGTTTTGCTTGTAGGTCGTTGCGTGGTTTGGCATTCCAATTTGAAGAACAAAGATTGATTTGATGTGAGAATACAGCTGGACTGTCTGTTTCTAGAAATCCACTAGAGTGTAAAGGTTTATTGCAAAGATAATGCTGTGTCAGCTGAAAGTGAACAGAAAAACAACATGAAATTGGTAATGGGTTGGTTGTAAGATGAACAATTGAGTTCCTCAGAGGTTTCAGGGTGAATTTGAGTACTTGTGGATTCTAAGAATTAAATTTTGACAAAACATCCAGAAGATTTTGTCCCTATTTCTTTAGAAATAAAAAAAACATAGACTGACAGCATGAAGCACTGGTGGTGACCTGACCATTGTAGACGAGTCCTATGGCGTCTGGCCTGTGAGTCGGTCTGACCCAAGTGTCGTCGTGGATTCTGGTCCATCAGCTGTGGTTCTGTCTCAAAACAAACCTTCTGATCACATGGTTTCTTTGCTTCATTCAGACGAGGTGTGACTGGTAAAGGGAACTGTTGGTCATACGGTCGTCAACCAACCAAAACCCTCTCATTTGATAATGAGGGGATTATCCAATGTGTTATCTCTTAGTTTTGGGGACGTTCAAGGAAAACTATGTTTTGTCCCCTTTAAACAACATTATTTTGGGGACAGGAAATGACATCATCTGTGCTTCACACATATGGATATTTAATTATGATTGCATAAAAATGCAAAATGTATATGTTTTGCTGAGCATATTTGAAAACCATGGCACCACTATTTACACAACATTATGGTTACTATGGATATTTCTAACAGTTCTTTAGGACGTATTTGCTATCTTAATTAAATGTGTTACCTGAAGCCATACTACAGCCCAAGCTAGCTGGCTTCTGGCATATAGACTGGTTTAGATGGTTTAACTTGCTGTATCTTAGTGTAGTTTACCTTAACACTAGAACTGGTGACCCTCGCTTGGTGGAAGTGTAACTTAATCTGACTTCTATCACGTCTAACGCTCATAACAGTTTATTATTCAAACTGGTGAAAAATGCTGATGTCAGTCCATTTCTTAACTGGGACCAGTAACCAGTCTCGTCCAAATATCAATAGATCGAGCAGCATTTTTCTTACATCATGACCTTTTCCTGTAAAGTTTGCTTATGCAACGAGTTCCTTTGTGCATAGCTCAGCTGTAGAGCGGTTTAGTTTCTCTCAGCAGCTCGACATCCATCAGCACACATGCATAAGCATTTACATGAAGCCAGACAAGACCTACTTTGTGTCTCAGCTCCAAAAATGACAGATAATAAAAAAATATGTAATTGCTTATGCAGAGTAAAAGTAAGCTTACAAAGCACGTTGTCACAATGCTGCAAAATTAGCTCGTTTTAAAAAAATTTCCTTGCTTTCATCAACGCGTTCCAATGTTCATGGCAGCCTTTGTAGGTTTCTTCTCTTAATCGAAGAACCTGCCAAAAAAACTCAGCTCCAGGAATTAATGAGAAATGTAGAAATAATCATAACAGACACAGAAAACTGACAAAACCCAAGTGAGACCCACACCTAATCCCTCATTTGCACAAATGGTAGCGACGAAAAAATACTGTAGAATAAATGACACAAAGTCATGTCTCCAGTGGAGAAAATCACACGTATGTAGCCTTCTATAAATCCAGAGTAAAGCACATGTCTAAACCCGCAGGAACACACACACACACACACACACACACACACACACACACACACACACACACTGGCTTTCCCCTCTTTGGTGTTTATTTTTAAAAGCATACAATTTTCACACTTTCTGTTTCTGGGGGGAGGAAGCGAGCGATTATCAAAGCAAATGATGATAAGACCCGTTGTCAGGGGAATCCGGCTGCAAAAAATAGAGGTGATTAAATGAATAGCCACTCTAATAATAGCAGGTAATCACAGGTTGCTCACACACACATACACACACACACACACACACACACACACACACATACATGGGGTTGTCATTGATATTGCCTGACAGGAGCATAAAGAATTATTTTTTCAGCTGTGAGTAACATACCATTACCCTTTCGACTTCACCCACACAGGACAAAACGCAATCTGTCTTTGACATCAAGACGCCACACACACACACACACACACACACACACGCAACTAAATATAAAGCATGGGCAAGCAAAGAATTAGAGACAAAAAAAGGCAATTTATAACGCTGTCACGAAATTTTACAGATGGCGCCGGGGCAGACTTGACATTTGTCAGCTCGTTCTGATACGACATCGCCGCCGCCAGTACAGTTTCATTTCTATTTTGTCTCCATGTATTTCATATGATGCAGGAGAAAATAAACGTGTCATGAAGGGCTGACAAATTCAAAAGTGGACAAACAGGCCTGGAAGAGATGCAATCACCAGTTGGGCATTGGGGTGAGCCAACAAAATCCAAACTGTCTTTACTGAGAGTCTGATGTTTTTACTCCTTCCTTTGGCTGGAAGGAGACATCCATGCTGGCATGCAAATCAGGGATTAAGCAGCGCTGTGTGATAACAGTAAGAGAGGTAAAAAACAAAAAACAAAAAAACAAGAAATGTCACGATTCATGTGTCCAGTGGACGGTCGGGGTTTTCAAAGCTTACAGATTAGGCCGTGATGTGCAGTTGCTGGTAACTATCTCAAAAATGGAATAAACCAGATTAGAAATTGATCAGCTCCAAAGCCAAAGGATAACGCCGTTCTGTTATTCTCCACTGACACCCATGGAAAAACGAACGCACACTCAATCAGATAGTTTTTTTTTTCACCCCGGACATTTAAAGGACCTTGGAACAAGATAGTAAATTTATAGACTGATACAAATTGATTTTGACGTTCAGTTTGGTTTCAGTGAAGATTAAACTAGTCGAGATAGGACAGATATTTATGCATCCAGCAGTTGGGGAGCAATGTTGTCTTTCCTGCCTCTCATGCTGAACCGCATCTACTTAATTAGCTATCATTTAGAATCATTTTTTGATCAGTATTTATATGTATTCAATAGAAATATGATTTTCCCAATATATATTGTACCCATTTTAATATATATTTTAATCTCACAGATCCAGATCTGCATTCAGTTGCACATTAACCCTTGATCCTAAACCTATTCTGACCCATTCACAAGAGTGATGAGAAAGGATGGTAACATAACCCACATGTATTTTCCGGTATCCATGGTTACAGATTTAAATTAGACGCATTCTGTAAGTGAAGGCTAGTCTCAGATGACGTCCCTGCGTTGACCTGAAACACCTTTATGTACACAACTTCTCCTAACTGGCTTTCTGCAATGAAATATACATGCAGTAGTGGGTTTTTCAGTATTTCCTGCTTGCTTGCAGTGATATCGACAAAATGTAAAATAACAAACTAAAAACATGTTTGTCGTATCGTTGGAGAAGGATTCAGAATCTTCATCCAGACCCAGATCCGCATCAATATTTAATCAAACTCTTTCCTTCGCCAAACATCCGACTGTGCGCATAAAATTTGAAAACTCTTCAACATATGCGGACAACAAACCAACAGATCATATAACCTCCTGCAAAACTCATCATCAGGCAAGAAGAGTTCAGAGGCACAGACGTTCTTGAATACTTAAGTAATTAGACTCTTGTTGTTTCCCGTCATTTCTCCGGGAAGAGGCTGCCTTCCTACGTTTGTCAGCGTCAGACTAAAGGTTGCAGCCGTCAACATTAAATCCTCCAAGGAGAGATAGGTGCCCTAGAAGTCAGTCACTCCACGACCAGACAGGAGTCAGAAGTTATTACAGATATGGGGATTGAAAGTGACTGATGCACGAGGGGTGGGGGAGAAAGCCAAGGCGGTTGATGGCTTCCTCTGTGGGATAATAACACCAGGGAGATGTCAAACCAACTGTGATTCAGCGCCCCGGTCAGTAATTTTGATGGATGTCTCAAACGGGCCGGTGACGCGTGACGCATACGCAGCGTTTCAAGCCACGCGTTTGGCCCCAGTTGATGATTATTAAACGTATGCTAACGCTGATGGCGCGCTCCTGTGAATCGGCGATCGCCCTGCTTCCTCATTAAAGTCGGCTGTGACCCCCGCACCCAACCCGGCGCCGTATGTTTTATTAAAGGAACACTGAGTTCACTCCCTACCTTATTTTGTCTGAGCGCAAACTTTTTGCCGCCACAGGCATTGCTAGCAGTGAAGCTGCTGCACACACACACACACACACACACACACACGCACACACACACGCACACACACATATAAACTCACATTAACCTTCCACAACACTGACCTTTACTTTGTTCAGCTGACACACGAATGAAACGGTGAGTGTCTGCATGACGATGACGATGAAGAAGCACTTAGTCGTTTTTTTTTCTTTTTTCGTACACACATCATTAAACGTGAAACTCTTGATATTAAAGGACCTTCAGCGGCAGCAGCTAACTCCATAAACATTAAAAAGCCCTTTCACCTCCACATTTTCACCTTCATAGTTCAAACAAACATTCCAATATCTAAAATGTTAACTTGTAATATTGCCGTGTTGTGAAATACACTCACCTTTTCTTGGATGAGAATGAGGCACTTGCTAAACTTAACGTATTTGATCTTGTCTTATCTAATCTCAGTTTGTTTTAGCCCAGCCTATCTTAGTTTTTGTAATTTAGCTTTTTAGCTGGGTTTGGAGTAACTCGTCTTATTTATCTCGCTTTATCTTAGCTTAGCTTTTCTCATCTTTTCATGTCTCATATGTTGTTTCATTTTATCATAGTTTAGCTTAGTTTAACCCGATTTATCGTTTGTCATCTTAATTTGAGATTAATTTATCTTAACTTTGCTTAGCCTGACTTGTCTTATCTCCGTTTATGTTAGCCTTGCTTCATTGCTCTTGTCTGAACTCAGATTAGCTAATCTTAGTTTAATTTATCTGCAAATCTGTCTGGTACCATTATACTACATTCCTGTATAAATTATTGCACTGATTTAATTTTTCGTTTGCAAACATAAGTGATGTTATTCTTCTTATTTAACTTTGCTAGGAAAATGTGGATTTCACAAAATATCCCATCTGTGTAACCTGACAACACATTTTCCACACAATAACTTTGCAAACTAACATCAGATTTTTCTGACCTAAATTACCCTCTGACTTGAGATTCTGCTTTCACCTGAAAGTATATCTTTATTTGCTTTTTATATTTGCAGTCTGTGCTCCTCCTGATCCCAGCTGAAGGACTTTCTCGACCCAATTTCCCCTCAAAAGGGATCGATGAAATTTCTTTTATGTAGAACTGGGAAAAAAACAAAAAACAAACCCAGACTGATGGCTGGCATCACGATAACCCTTTCCTCCTTTCCCGCTAATGAGAGCTAATCATTCAAGACTGATTGAACGCCGACCCGCCCGCTGTCTTTCCTTTACGATGATTAAACGGCGAGTTAAAATCAATCAGATGCGAGACGGAGGCAAACACACTTCAGCTCATATAAAATGAATAAAAAACCCAGGATAGCAATATGTTTGGTATCTAGATGGAATTAATCAGCTTCTCACTCTTTGGCAGGTTTGATCGATGATCGCATTTAATTTGGCGGGTCACTTTAAAACAAGGCCTCAAAGCGAAATCGCCGTATCTCCTGATCTCTCTTCTACTCACCGCCGGAGTTAAACGGAAGCACGTGACGCTTATCGGAAGCCGGGGTTTGATTGATGAAGCGGCACGCGCGTTTTTAAAATGAGGAAACGCGCACATCTTTGGATGTTGTGATTTGTTTATTTCGAGAAAAAAGTAAGCGCAATCATCGGCTTTGTTTATCTCGTCTCGCGCAAAACGCGGATCGGAGGCTAAGAAAATCACATTTAATCCGATCCAAACGCCTCTGATTGCATGCCAAGATAAATCACGTCAGGGTCTCATTTTGGAGAATCTTCATAACTGCGCTATGCAAAATAATGTCACCGCGAAGGAACAATACCCAACGCCATCAATCCATTCCCAGACTGTGACTCACTGCAGAGACGAGTATAATCTGATGCTGCAGAGCAATCCGCGGCGCGCTACATACCCAGCACACCCTATGAGGAATGAGAGCAATTCATTACCCTCCCCTAAAAAAGATATATAACCACAGGTAATGATATATAACCACTGTCATTGTCTCTGTCTGAGACAAAGCAAAACACTCACCTTGTTACACCCTCTTCATTAAATAACGTTTGCATAATATTTCACGGGGACAGGACGGGCGGTGATGACAAATTATAGGTTCAAAGGAAAGACTGGAAAATATGCATATGAATATTTAGCTTTGAAATTTATTACAATGGGAGATTTAAAAAAAAACAAGACTTGCAAAGACGTGATTATGTGACTTGATTTTAATGGCTTAGAAGGGATGATAAGCAGGTCAGAGAGGGACATTAACACTAAGAGGGTGGGAGGGACAGAAAACGACACCTCTTCCGTCGTGCCAACACACCGAATGTACCAGAAAAAGAGCGGTCAATTAATCGTTGGTCCAGCCAGGAGTCCTCCAGGTCGATATCTCTCGACAGAATGTCAAAGGACGCATGAAACAAACGCTTTTATTCAGCACCTTTTATTTGAAGTCTGTCAACGTCCAGGCCGCCGCCGTGCCACGCTGCAGTTTCCTAGGAACCGGGACCCCCTGCCCGGGAGCCCAATTTTGCAAACGTAATGAATATAAGTTGGAAAATGTGTCCAGAATAAACAAAAATGCTCTCCCTTGCTATTTACACAGTAGTCTCTCTGCTGTTTTTTGTTTTTTTTTGGTTGAGCGGCTCATTTGTATGAGCGCGGTGAGTTCCTAGCGTCATTAATTGAATCAGACAAGCGGTTGTCGGGGACCACAACCGGCCTGTTCCGACTGCTCCAACGCCAATGGAGGAATATTAAATGAAAAATAAAAAATAAAAAAGCAAAGTGAGATAAGAGGAAATTTCAAGATTGTTTGAGCACACCCGTATTCAGAAGACTTATCCAGCAGATAAAGGGTTAATCTGAATGTGGTCAATTTTTTTGGGCTGCTTGGATGTGGAATCAATCAACAGATAATGTTGACATTACTGGATTCAATCATGGGTCCGGGGGACCAGAATAGACCCCATTAATTATTGATGCAGCTTCAGATGTAGAATTTGTTCCAGGATGCTGTTCAGCGTCACATGACGTGTTTTCAAACCCACCAGTTCCATTGGTGGACTGGGTGATCTTGACTTCCTGTCTCCACCTAAAACACATATCAGACACTAAATGAACTCGGAGGCGTGAGTGTGTGTGTCCTCACGTACGTTCCTGGTTGATGACTCAGCGCTACGTAAGCCTCTTTTTCCCGCCGGTGCGTCGTTGACATTGTCTGCAGACGGGGACAATGTCACCCACGCACGTGGTTTTTTGCAGATGTGGCTGGACGGCGAGCGCAAAAAAAAAAAAAAAAAGCGGGATAAAGTCGGGCTCCCCGGAATAATTTTTCGCAAAATCTGACGACGTGGCAACTTTCTGCAGGATCGTACTTCTAAAATGCAATCAGATAATAAAAATAATTCACTGAGTGAATGGGCATTGCAGGGGTGGAGGGGGCGGAGCCATTAGGAGTGGGCGGGGATAAACCTGGAAGCTTTTTTTGGGGGGGGGATTCTCATTCTGCAAAACCAAGATGTAATAATCTATATTAATTTTAATAAATCTCATTTTGAAATCCTTTTTGTATAAACTTAATTTTACACCCACTTGCAGGTAATTTAATTTATTAATAATTAAATGATTTAATGCGGCGCCAGCGGTGAGCTTTCCTTACATGGTGTTTGTCAAAGAGCTTTGCTGCCGTTCTGCCACGCTGGCAGAGGCCTTGAGCGTGTTTACACCTGTGCAGAAGGCTCTTTATCTTATGCTTATTTTGCTAATCCTCCCTGTCTATCAGACAGGGGGGTTGTGTTACGGTTACGAAAGAAAAGCTGCCTTCCAACGAGGCCATGGGTAAAAAGGAAAAAAGGGGGAGCGGAGGGGAGGTTTTGGGTCATTTATTCTAGAGGAAACTAAATGAGGGCGCAGCGGCTGCATGGACAACCTATTTTGATTTTTCTCCTCCTTTTTTGTTGTTGTTGTTGCTTCTGGGCTGGAAGAAATCTGGGTTACTACTCAAATCAGAAAATTGTCTCCAGTTTAGAATAGAAGTGTGTATTTTTTTTTTCCCTTACTCATAGACTGAACGCCATCGTCAAAGTTTATCCTAGAAATAACTACGGTTGTGTGAGCAGCTAAGAGCTTCAGATGTGTTTTTATTATAGCAATAAATCACGATATGTATCTGCTGTCTTGCAATTGGAGCAATATGGTCTTTGCTCCTGTTAGTTTTGTCCGAGATGGATGCACATGGGATTTTTTGGAAATGTGCACCAGGTGAAGGATTCGCACAAAAGCGTATGTTGAATAAATAGAATGCATGGTTACGAATTTTTTAATTTTTTAATTTTTTTGCACTAACCCTTGCTGTTTTCTGGCAGATATGCAAAAATAATTGCAGAAAATGAGCTCCTGTTTCATTTGATTGTGTTGAAAACACAAAAGTGATTTTATTTACTGCAGATTGCTCAAACCGCTTCCTTGCCTGTTGAGACGCTCTGTGCCGTAATTGTCCCTGCGGTTTGTGAAAATTTCCGAGAAGCTGTTGTCATCCGAGTAGAAAAAATAAGTAAATTAAAAAAAAAAGAAAGATTCGCCACAGGATCAAGGTGATTCAAATGTTTTACTGCAGCATTTCTGCCCTTGGGTGCATCAAACAAAAAACGGGACGTGTACCGCCCACGACCAGATACAAAACTAAGAATTATGCAAATTTAAAAAAATGTGGAAGAAAATGGATATTTAAGAAACCGACAATGACCGCTGGTTGCGGAGGCTTTGCAGATGTTCGCTGTTGATTTGCAGAATAAACCTTGAGATGCCATTAATCATCGGGACGGTTCACATCTAAACATTTGACATTTGAGTCTAAATGTGGGATTTCTAAATGAGATTTTAATCGTTTGGATAATGCGGCATGAGGCATAAAAATCAAGATTTTATATACTACGGTGCGCATTGGCGCAACAACGCTCGCGACTTCACCTCATTACGGATTTTTTTTTTGTGTAGGCAGTCACATGATACCGTGCTCGCATTCTATTGGCTGACGGCATCCGGAAGTGCGCTTGGTTCCGTGAGTCTCGGACTTCCGCGAGACACAAAAGTGCTTTAAACTGTCGATAAGAGTGTGGGAAAAGGTAATACAGATGTTCATAAACATTTAAATTACTGTAAATAATAAGATAAATAGTTCGTCACTCTATCGCAGAATTTGTTAATAGCGTGTGGTTCCTGGAACGTATTAACCGTGAGGAACGAGGGCGCACTGTAAATGAAATAAAGTCTGACACTCATTTAGTTTAATGTCTCCTGGGTGTCATGAAAAATGTACCAGGGCACTAATTATCCAAAGACAGTCTATTTTTTTTAGCTAACCAGGAGATTAATGTGTATTAAACGTGTGTGTTTTCCTTTGTGATGCCGTTTGTTACACATTTTTGCAAAAAAAAAAAAAATCAAGCTCAGCCTGTTTACAGTAAAGGTCGCGCTCGCTGTGTGGAAAATTGGCGTGGCCTTTCTCAGGGGGACGGCGGGGCGATGGTGGGGTTGTTATTCTGTTTGATATGCTGCTGGTCGGAGTCCAGATTGGCTCATATTGAGGCTCCATCCATCAGAAACGCTTGTGGGAATTTTTTTTTAGCACCAGTGGAAAACAATTATCAACTGCAGTCGACGGGAAACATCCATCTGCTCCGACCTGCTGAATACCTGCAGACACCTTTGTTCTTAATGCTTACTGAATTGCATCGCCATAGAAACAAGTGCATCCGTTTTAAAGCCCTGCCAAGCAGAGGTTATACCTGATTGAATCTCAGCTGGTGATCCATGCCGCTTTCGGTTTCGTCGATGACGAGACGGATGGTAACTACGGGCGACGTGAGCGTGGATCTAAACGGCGCCGTCGGCCTGCGGAGGCATATGTTTGTGAAAGAGCGTCCACATCATCTCGAGTTTGACGGAGCTTGCAGGGGTCAGCTGTTGCGGGATGGGTTGATATATGAGGCCTAACGAGAGAGAGCAGAAAGGAAGGGAACCGGAGGCGGAGAAGATTCCAGAATGACCTTCAGCGGAGCGGAGAGAAACAGCTGTGGAGATGTCTTCAGAGCTCCGTGGACGGGGATAAGCCGAAGATTTGAAATGCGTTACTGCTCGCACCGATGGACCGGGATAGACAGGAAGTGGAAAACACAAAAAAAAAAGGAACTTGTGGAACTAAAAGGGAACATTTGACATCATGAAAACCAAGGAATTTGAAAAAAAGTTGATTTTTCAAGTTCATTTCTGGGTATTTTCGTACTTTTCTCTGAACATAAGGATAAGTAAAAGTCAGCTATTAATAATAAATAAGAACGAGGCGTCTAAAAGGTCACATTTCTCACCGCTTTTCTTTTTCTATCTGGTTTACATAGTTAATGCCTGTCTAAAGATAATGTAGGCTACAATATTCAAAGGGCCGCCCCATCAATTCTCCCTCCATGATGACCTATAAGGATCCCAGATGGATTCCTTTCACCTCCCCGCGAACGTCGAACACAATAAAAGGAACAGCGGTAGAGATGTCGGCCGGCGCGGCGCCAGGATTCCAACCTTTTTAAGATTGTTTTGAGCTGCTTTGACGTTTCTCACCGGAGCAGAAACTAATGAGGTCGCAAAACCCAAAATCTTGACTGCCTCCACCTGTCAGATGGATTATGATTGAATCAGATTGCAAAAAAAAATTTTTTTTAAAAGCAGAGACGTCCTATTATTCACCTGTGACAGTTACTGCGAGCGACACACACACACACACACACACACGCTGAAATAATCTCTATTGTGTTTTCATTCAACCTGAAGAAGGCCAAGGCTGATGAAAAATGGGCTCATGTGATTGGTCCATACTTCACATGTGATAGTAAACTAATGCAAACTTGCTTTTACATCCTAATAGTCCCATTATATTCAACGGTTTTATTACTTTGCTCCAATCTCTAATGCTTTCTATTTGTTTTGAGCCTCTTCAATATTTGATATTAAAGCTGTAGTGCATCATTAGGAACCAATAAAACCCAGAAACGCCATTAGAGACTAAATGATTCATGGAGAAACTACAGGCTTAATGGACAGGGTTACCAAACGCACTCAATCCAACATTATGCCCTTTATGGAGAACGCTCAGCAGGCTGAAACCCAAGTTAACCTCAGTCGGATCGTTTGAGCCGCTACCCATCTAGCTTGTGTTGAAAGCCTCATCCAGCACCCCCCCACAGGTGAGTCAGCCATTCCTCATACCCAGCCTTTTGTTCATATTTAATGGCGGCATAGTGAGCAAATGTCAACCGATATGTCAATTCAAATCCAGCGCAAATGGTAGAACGGCGGAGAACATCTGTTTGATACGACGCTCCATCCACGGCAATTAAACAACTAGTCGGGTCTGTCAAGGCATCAAGCAGCCCCCACCTCCATGAAGATACCAATAAATACACCAGTGATCAAAAGGCAACTCATTTTATTGGGTCAAGCATCATTTGCACAAAAAATAAATAAGTTAAGACAGTTTGACGGTCTTAAGTCCTTTACTTTTGAAAACATTTAAATGTATCAGATACATTAAGAAACTTCAACAAAAAGAGACCCAACATTTTCTGAATTTCTCATAAAATATATTAACTCAATGCTGCAGAATCCAGAACTTAAAAAATTGCAGCTCGGTTTATTCTTAAACCCTTCAAACCTCCAACGGAAGTGGCTTTTTGATCCCGAACAGGCCGCGCAGGTTGACCTCCGGATCGACGTAATGCGGGATCTTGCGTTCGTTGAAGAGGCCGGCCAGGTTGGTCTCCACTTTGGAGCGCCGGGCGATCCTCATGCGCAGGGTGAAGAGGCGACGCAGGTCTTCCTCCACGTGAGGCAGCTGGTTCCGGTCTAGACGCTTCTGCCAGGACTTCTTTGGCCGCTGACGTGTCTGTCGGCGAACACGCGCTTAAGTTTTGACACGAAATCACGTCAACTGCTCGCAAAACTTTATTATTTTTTTCCCCCAGGAAAGTCGTGACAGGTTTAAAGAGAAATCCTAAATCAGGAGAAGACTTACTTTCAGTTTGGTGGCAGTGGGGTCGTGACAGAGGAGGTGTCTGGTCATGCTCTCCTGTGGAACACAAGCAAGAATGTAAATTTTTAGCTGTAAAATGATCGGTCTTCGGGGGCTTCGAGAGTTAGAATCTGAATATAAACTACCAGAAATTGGCAGTTCAGGAAGAATCAAGCAACCTATTCAACCATCAGCAGAAGACTCGGTACGTTACCCGCATTGCAAACATGCGTGGGCAGTCGGGGAAGGAGCATTTGTACTTGAGGAGCTCCAGGTGAGCCTTGCGGATGTGATGCTGCAGGTTAAAGGTCGTGGAGAAGTAGGCCTGGCAGCCATCGCGGGGACACACCAGCACGGGTTTGTGGGAAGCGTGGATCCGTTTGTGCCTCCGCAGTCCGTCGCTGTGCTTTAAGGTCTTCTTGCAGGCGTCGCAGGTGAACGTGGCTTCAGAGGATTTAAAAAACGGAGATGAAACTAAATATTAAAAACAGGTACATGGGATAGAATTGCAATATATTTTGTGCAATCGCCACCGACACGCATACCTGGATGTTTGACCATGTGCTTCTGAAGTTTACTCCAGGTATGTTCAAGCACCTGGCAGTTGGCATGAGGGCAGCGGTAACCTGCAAGAACCCAAAAACAGGTCAGTGAATGCACCAGGAAACCATACACACGCATTTGTGCAAAGAAAAAAATGGAAGGTTATATGCAAATGCAGACAAGATCCAATCTGAACGGCGTTCCACAGGCGTGCCGGATGAAAGGACCCCGTGCCAAGATTTAAATAGACCGACCTGCGTGCTTCTTCTCATGAGCTTTGCGGGCGACGTGGGAGTCGAACGCGGCGTCGCAACCGTCCTTCGAACACCTGAAGCGTCAGAGGTTAAAAATAAATCTAGAGCAATCACAGCCCGTTCTCCAGGCATCGGAGATGGAAGTTAATTAAAAACTGCAAGGGCGCAATTTAACAGTTCAACTCTTCTGGCTCTGATCTCAGCCATGTCATTAACTTCTCAGGACACAAAGCTTACACACACACACATTCTGGTTTTCACACTTCAGGTGGGGACATACTTGAACTTGGATGACAATTCGTGGTCTTGTAAGTGGAGTTTAAAGATCCGGCGCTTTTTGAAGTTCAAGTTGCAGTCAGGATGGTCACACTGGATAAAGAACATTTTATAAAATTGATTTAAAATTGGAATCTCTGAGTTAAAGGAGATGTAGGTTCAATGTGGCGTTTTGGCGCCATCTTGTGGTTAAAGTCCGGCAGTACCAAACCTTGAAATAGTCGTTCGGGTCTGCGTGGCTGTAACGAGCGTGTCTCTTCAGCCTGCCCCCGTCCAGGAAAGTCTTTGCGCACCCCGCGAACTTACACCTGCAGGAAGGTGTGTTAAAATGCGCTCGTGACACTTAAAAAGGCCGGATGTGACGTGGACTTACACGAATTTCTTGACCCCTTGGTGCTGGAGCGTGTGGCGGCTCAGGTGGGATTTCCTGGAGAAGCGACGTCCGCAGCCGGTCACCGCGCACAGCCACGGGCGCTTTGTGGAGGTTTTGGTAACACCGTTTTTTTTTTTTTTTTTAATGACTTACACTCCAGTTATGTTTATATGAACTTAATTTATGTCTAAATTGTTTCCTTACCGCTCCTGTGTGAACGGTCTCATGCTCCTTCAGCCTCCACTGTCGGGTGAAAGTCGCTCCACAGTCGGTGTAGGTGCAGTTGAGAAGCTGCTGAGGCGCACAGCCTGCGGACTTCCCACTGCGAATCCCGTTCATTTCCCTTCAGTGCGTAAATTCTTCTCCAACAACAACGGGGAAAAAAAAAAGGAAATACAGAAGTGAATGCGCGCCGGCCTGTCAGCCCTTTTTAAAGCCTTTTGGAAGATCTTAATTAGCTAATTGGTAACGTCCGGGTCACCAGGTGGTTTTTACCGATTCAACACGATTCAGTCCCCCAGAAGAAAGCTGGAGGTGATTAAATAATTGTCCCGTTGAAGGCAGCTGTGTGCCAACAGACGCAGCAGGTGCGTAAAGACGCAGGAGTGTGCAAGTGTTAAAGAGATTATTGCGCCTTTCAACGCGATGATACTCAATAAGCAAAGAGGTTTTATAGAGTTATTTTTAAGCAACAATATTCCTTAAAATCAGGAATTCCACCTTTAAATAAAACTCTTGCAAAGAATTGTATAATCCACACAGGGACTTAAATCTCTCCTGACACACCTGTTTAATATGTATGATGATTTGTGTTGCGTCATGATGTAATGGATTAAAGAAAAGAAATCAACACAAATCAGTTTTTAGGTAAACTTGATGTTTGAAATATATTTTTTTTTAATCATGTAATTTTATTTAGGCAGAAAATTCATTTGAACATGCTAGCTAGCTAACTCACCCAGATGGACCAGCGCTGCGAAGTGATGCAGACATGTGACGTCATCCGGCTCTGCCACAGGACCCTAACTGAGCATGTGCAAAAGGCGTGACGTCACTCCTGCTTGTTTCTGATTGGAGACGTCATAAATGTCCCCCAGTCTGCTCTCCTGCTGCGTCTCAGTTGCGTCTGTCCTCATCTGACCTCATCTCGTCTCATCTCATGTCAGGTTGGTTTTTTTTAAATCATCATTTTTAATCATTTAATCATCTCATCATTCTATCGTAGCTTGTCTCATCTCATTTAACCTCACCTTGCCTTATATCTCGCCTCATTTCACTTCACCTCATCTCATGTCACCTCATCTCATCTCATCTTACCTTGCAGGAACTCGGATCCCTTCTTGTCGTAGCTGTGAGTGTCATACAGCTACTGGTACAGTAGAGGGTACTGTCACACACACACACACACACACACACACACACACACACACACACACACACACACAATGACTTTGACATTTGGCTGAGTGAACACTCGCCTCATTTGTTTTATCATTCGACTCGTTTGTTCTCTGCTGTTATTATCTCTCTTAAAATTTAAATGTAGGATTAAAGTGGAGCTGGAAGGAGAACAGAGACGGACCAGACGGGAAACCTTTAATTCCAGGTTCCGTCTCAGGATGAATCATCTCAGGAGAAATTTTTTTTTTTTTTTTTTTGGCAGCTGCTGGTGTAAACAGAGACACTAGTGAATCAAAGTAGTTATTTTTATGCGTTGCTTGTTTTCAGCTCAGTCTCTGCTGCCTGGAATACTGAACCGACTGAGCACTCCTGTTTTTATGGAGAAGGGCCAGTGGAGTGCATACCTGGCCCTTGATGCTGCCCCCCCCCCCCCCCCCATCATCCCACCACCACCCCCAAATCCTCTTGATCCCTGTTAGTCTCCAAGGGCCGAGATGAAATATTCAGAGGTGGTTCTGCTGGCCTCCATTAGCGGGGTGTGTTGTGTGGAGAGTTAGCAGCATCAAAGCGCTAACCCAACATGGTCACAGGGATGAGCATCAGGCCAAACCTGAATCTGTGATCTTCGTTCTGATTGGCTGATTTATGATGGACCACACTGGGCTCCAAACCACCGATTCAGACTCCTGACCCCCTCTAAAGTTTGGGGACGTCTCTAGCACCTCTAAACAGAGTCTAGATCCTTTATAAAACACATTTTTATCATGTTAAATCTCTTTATCTTTTTATGGCTTGAATCTGGAAAATCCAAGCAACTAAAAGTCAAATCACAAACAAATTTGCAAACATTTCTCAGTATTTAATTTTTTCAATAAAGCATGGAAACGTTCTGTTTCCTGCTTGCATTTCTTCCCTAAACCAATCACTGGACTAGTAAACTTTAAAATGATGTATATTGTAAGTTTATTTATATTGGCGTTTGGTCTCATTATGTATTTAAACATCCATCCACACCCCCCCCCCCCCACACACACACACACACACCCAGACAATAGTGACTGAAGTGTTTCCACCCAAATCCTCTTTCCTGGCCCCCCTTTTCGGTTCTGGTCCACGGCATCATCATCATCATCATCCTCTCCCCTGCGCAGAGAGAGAGAGAGAGAGAGAGAGAGCTGCATGGCAACGGCGATGATGGTGGTGGTGGTGGTGGGGGGGGGAGTGCTCGGGATGAGGGAGGGTCCCACGGTCCCACGTGTCCTCCTCACCGCAGACCCAACGCGTTTCTCGTCACTTCCCCATCCTTTCGTTTCCGCATACCGCAGATCCGCGTCCGCACGCATCCGCGCGAGCCTGGCGGAGCTATGCGTCCGCCGCGCGCCCCCCCCCGATCCTCAATATTTCCTCACCGATCCGTCACCGATCCCGGATCGATCGTCACCGCCTCAGGCCCGTGGGAATGATCCGTTCTCCATCGTCCCGGTGCGCCGATCGTCGGCCGGAGATGAGAGGACGCGCGTCGTCAGATGTGTAGATTCCACTTCGACATCGTTCCTGTCGTGGGTTGGTTTTCTGGGTTTCTTGGTCCACGTCCAGGGTCGTGACGTCTTTTGTTTTTTTATTTTTTTTTATTTTTTATTTTTTTGGCGGCTCTCGATGTTATAATCCGGGGGAATATGTGAAGATCATGCGGGCGCTGTGGTGCTTCATGGTCTTTGCTGCAGTGGGCGAGAGGCTTGCAGTCTCAGGTAAGAGAGAGAGGAGCAGTGGAGGGTGGGTGGGGTGGTGGGGTAGTAGTGTGTGTGTGTGGGGGAGAACCCCTTTTACTTTCCCCTTGCAGCCACAGACCCCCCCCCCCTTCGCACCTGCACATTTCTAACCTCCGGTGCTGCTCGGGTTTTACGCGGGATCTCCGGTGCCGTGCAGCCCATCGGCCTCTCTCACCCCCCCCCCCCCCTCTGATGCGGTGGATTTGCTGCATCAACACATTTTTCCATCTCATGCAGCCCCGTTGCCCCCATCCAACGCACCAATAAAACCATTCCGCCGTATTTTATCCAATGAAGACAAAAGTGATGAAAACCCATCAATGTGACATCTTGACTGCTGACGTTCTGATGCTGCACAGGCCTTCAGGTCGGATCGGTCTAATAACTCACAGCCTCATGCATTCGTTATTTTCCCAAATCCAAACTTACTCTTTGTCACGAATATCCCTCAGGGGGAGCTGCTTAAATCGGGTCAGCGAACCGTGGCTTTGCATCTCAGGTGTTGCCCCCCCCCCCCTTCCCTTCGTTTCTGCCCTGCACAGGTGACGACAGGAGGCAGGATGGAAGCCCGTGGGACTGGGGGGACACCAACACCGAGGTCACCCATCCGAAGCGGCTGGTGCGGCAGATCGAGTCGGAGGAGGAAATGCTTCATAACCGCCTGGATACCAGGGTGAAGAACCACAGCGGGGACGCCTCGGTGAGTCAGGACCTCCACCCTGTGTGACATTTACACCCTCCTGCCCTGAATTTTATTTATGGGTCGCTTTGTTCTACGGGGGGGGGGGGGTGAGGGATGCGCACACTAAACCCCGGTGGAGTGGGGTTCTGCTGCTGCTGCCCCTGGTGGTTCTGACCCAGTTTGGTTTGGAATCGAGGCTCCAACATTAAAAACCCTCCTGATGCTGAAGTAGCCGCGTCCCGGTTTGGAGTGGTCCTCACCTGCGCGTCACGAAGCTCTGCTCCTCCTCCTCCTCCTCCTCCTCCTCCTCCAGGAGGACCAAACCTTCGTGCCGGATCATCCTGATGCGGAGCTGAGCCCAAAACTTCTTCATTATTCAGTGATGTGTTCAAGTACATCCCCATTAATTATGAAACATCCCTGTGTGAGAAGTGCAGCACGGTCCAAGAGGCTTGAGTGCAACACACACACACACACACACACACACACACACACACACACACACACACACACACACACACACACACACACACACATCCAACGCCCCTCCACCCACCCATCATGCTGATATGATGTAGTTCATTTAGCTGCTATGAAAGAAGGGTAATTACGCTCTTTACGCACAAAAGAGTCACGTGTTTCAAGACTCGGGACTGATATGTGATCAATATGTGATCTATAAATGCATTATGACGTCACACAAGGGCAGGAAGTTTCATTTACCCCGTTGCGCGTCGTTTTTTTGCGAAAGATCCGAGATGCTTAAAATTCGGGACGTCCTAAATTCAGGAGGAGATGAGCTTTATTTTTTTTTTAATTTTTATTTTTTTTCTGCCACGTCATGCTTCACTGAAGGAAGTTGAGTCAGCAGTTTTTTTTCATCATCTTTATTCCAGAGGCTCTTCAAGGCTGAAGCGCGTTGAATAAGAGGTGGTGACGCGTACGCAGACGTTAACGCGCAACACCGTCTGTCAGAGCCGCACCACAAAAAAAAAAAAAAAAGGCGTCAAAATATTTTTATTTTCTGTAATTCATTTAGAAAATGATGATTTTTTTTGATTTTTTTTTATTTTTTTGGCACCAGGTTGACTCGAGCAGCTGTTTTATGTAAAAGGATTCCTCATTCTAGGGTTTGTTGTTGTGGCAGCTGCGACACTTGTTTTTTTTTTTTTTAAATGCACAGACAAGACGCCTGTCAGAATCTGACGCGTCATAATCAGAAGATGAAAAACATCTCAGTGGATTGACACATCCTGATTGATCCCAGTCAATCAGATTCCTAACATGTCGATGACGAGAAATTAGATCGATTAGTTTCCCCTTTTAAGCATCAAATGAGGGGGAAAACGCGTCTTAAACGCGAGGTGTCTATGAGTTTACGCACGACTCTATTTTTTTTATTTTTTTATTTTTTACGCAGGAACGAATCTCCTCATTTCACACCTCCTCGTGTTCCGTGTTTGAGATTCATTCACAGACGGACGGATGCGTTTTGTTTCACACCTATCCCTCTGCCGTCTTTTCCGGCCTCGGCTGGAACCCCGGTGGGAAACCTGCGAGGAGGATTGTGGTGAATCGGTCGGATGCTGCTTGTATTTTCAAAAACTTTGTGTTTATTCAGCTACTTTTCCAGACAGTTATGAGGATTTAATTGCGCTCTAACGGGAGAGGAAAGTGTGTGTTCAGGATAGTAAGAAATGCGTCTTCCATTCTGGAGGGAGTGATTCCTGGATGGTGATGCATGTTGTTGTAAAATCCCGGTGATTCACTGGTTCCTCCAGACTGAATCAAGCCTCTCTGGCGCAAAGGAGCTGAATCTGCAGCTTATCTCCCTCACATCCCTCAACCCCCCCTCCCTCACCTCTGTCAGCTGTTCATCAGGACGTCTTGACGCGGCATCACATTAAAGATTTCTCCTCCTTTTATTATCGCGCTCCCCCATCCATCTCCTCCACGAAACTCCCATCCAGGCTCGTAAAAAAAAACCCTTTTCCCTGGCAGCCGGCGGAGTCTTGATCCGTCACTATAATTCAGCCAAACTCTCTATCGATTCCCGCTGAATTATTCATGGGACAGAAATCGCTCCGCACTCAACCGCGATTGTTTTTGCGCGCGTTAATTCATCAGCTGTCAGCTGGGTTACTGCGTGGGGTTGATTTTATTCCCTCTCATCCATATTCAGCCCGTCCATTTGGCCCAGAGCTGTTTCCAAGTGGACGCCTTCGGACGCACCTTCACCCTGGACCTGGAGCTGAACCAGTCGGTATCATCTTCACCCTCATCCTCATCCTCATCCCTCTCCATGTGTCTGAGGTGTCTCCTCTCTCTTTGCAGCCACCTCCTGTCTTCGGGATACGTGGAACGACACTTTAACCAGGATGGCCGACCCTCGCGTTCAGTGGTAAGACTGGGATCTTGGGAAGGGGGACTTTATTTGGCGCGCAAAATTAAAATCACCAGAAGTCGTCGTGATGTTTCTGGTGTTAGAAGCAGAACGTCACGTTCTTTTATTCCCTTTTCAAGCTGATCGTTTTAGATGTGACTTTGACATTTTTTTTCCTCATTGACCTCAACCTGCTGTTTCATCTATTTCCGGGATGTGGATTGAGCGCATTGCGCATCTGTCTGCACGGGTCCTCCAATGGTTAGGGAATAAACAGTCAGGGAATAAACAGTCAGGGAATAAACAGTCAGGGAATAAACAGTCAGGGAATAAACAGTCAGAAATAAACAGTCAGGGAATAAAGGACGCTTGTGATGTCAAACGTCAACCTGAAAAATAAATTAATACACGAAGAGTTAACAGGAATTAGGGTGACAGACCCCCGCCCCCCCTCTCCATCCTTCCTCTCTCAGAGCAGACACCCACCCACCCGGCCTGAGCTCCTTGTCCCCACCCACAATCGTTCCAAACTCCCTTCAGTCCTCCCGACCAATGGCAAGCCTGTTTCCATAGCGACCAGTTAGCTCAGCGCTGTCATTAAGTTCTTGGCAGAGAAGAGAATGAAAAGAGGGAGAGAGGAAAGACCGGTGCTGAAGAGGAGGAGGAGGAGGAGGAGGAGGAGGAGGAGGAGGAGGGAACATGAGGAGCAAGATGTCCACGCCAAAGGCCGGCCGGACGGGGGGGTGGGGGTGTTTGTTCTGGGATTGGCGGAGGAGAGAGTGCCGGGATGGAAACCTGTCGTCAGGCCAGATTGTCTCTCAGCTGGATGCGGGTCATGTGACACTACCGCAGGACATGACAGGTGTGATGCGTTCAAGGCGGCACGTCGCCCACAGAACTTTTAATCCAACCAGACACCCCCCAAAGTTTACCCATTCCCAACAAATGGCTTCGTCACTGACCTCAGGAGGCGGTGCGACCATTTCTGAGGTTGACTTCACGGCGTTTTAAAGATCACTGCTCACTTCCTGTTGTGTTTCCTACCTGTGGTTGTTTTTTTTTAATTTTACATTCACGCTTCTAAACCTGTTGGCAAAGCGAGCGTTGATTTATTCCAGAGATTCGTCGAGGGCCCACCTCCACCTGCGTGGAGGCGGTGGAGCAGGAGGATGCAAGTAGGTCAATGCGGTGAAAGTGGTGGAAAGCTGGCAGGGTTTGGAGGGCGGGAGTGTGTGTGTGGGGGGGGGGGGGGTCGACCGTGATTCCTGATGGTGTATGAAAGTGCGCCCAGGAGGCCTGAAGCGTGTCACCAGAGGTTGCGTGGCGTCCACAGGGAGGGGAGCACTGCTACTACCAGGGAAACCTAAGAGGGGTACCGCAGTCCTGGGCGGCTGTCTCCACCTGCCGCGGCCTGTGGTGAGCCAAACCGCCCGAGCTTTATTCACGAAAACACATTTAAGAAGCAGAAGGGATGCTAACTCTACGGTCTGTCTCAGCGGCGTGTTCTCCGACGGGTTCTTCTCCTACGGGATCGAACCCCTTCACAACGGGAGCGATCAGGTGAGTGATGGTGATCAATGCTATCTGTTGAGGGTTTATTGATATATATATATATACAGTATATATGTATATACTGTATATATATGTGTGTAACATGTCTAATGTCGTCATTTCTGTTACAGGACGGCGCTCACTTAATCCGCAGGATGCCTGACATCAGACTGTCTCCACACTGCCCAGGTACAGAACGCCGTCTGAGAGTTTCAGGCTTCCTCCGTGACTCACCGGAACGTTTGGGTTGAAACTGAAATAGAAACGTACCATTTTAAGAAAAACAAAAGAAAAGGAAAAGTGTGTGAACTTCCTGTGGCTTTACTTCCCCGCCTGTCCAGACTGCACCGGGGACGGCGGGTGGGAGGGCAGAGGAGGTGACAGCGATGACGACAGACCGGACCTAACCAGACAACAGGTGTCCGGGCGATCGCTGAGGCGATCCAAGAGATTCGTTCGTAAACCCTCCGTCCAGACTGAGACCAAATACGTTGAGCTGATGGTGGTCAATGACAATGATATGGTGAGCGGAGGAGCGGCTGGATGCTTTTATGAAAGATGTTAAAAATACATCTCAGACGTTTTTTACCTCCTAAATTACAGAAACTGTGCTTTTGAATGAATGTGATTTATATTTTTAATCATCTCAAGTTCTGCCTTCAAATAATATCTACCCAAGCTGTTTATACATCCATCGGTTTTTTGGGGGTTTTTTTTGGTAATGAATTATTGGCTCTCTGGCGTCTGATTCAGATGTGTGAAGAGGCAGATTCAGGGTTCAGTATTTACTCAATGTAAAATATCATCCAAATAAAATGATTGGAAGGTTCCTTTTCATGAATAATTGAAGTCAAGATCTTTAAATGTGTGTGTGTGAATGTCTGTGTGTGTGTGTGTGTGTGTGTGTGTGTGTGTGTGTGTGTGTGTGCACGTCTTAACCATCTGCGTGTCTCCACAGTTTGTACAGCTGCGTCGTTCCAGCAGCCAAACCAAGAACTTTGCCAAAGCGGTGGTCAACATGGCCGATGCGGTGAGATCTTTGCAGGATTAAAACGCTCAAGCTCCTAAACTCTGCACACACACTTTTCCAGAATGTGTGTGTGTGTGTGTGTGTGTGTGTGTGTGTGTGTGTGTGTGCATGCATGCATGTGTGTGTTACCACATTTATACCACAGAGCGCACAGTTCTCCATTCACAGCCCGGTTGTCACGCCAACAAATCCATCCACTGATGGTTGTTGTTGTTTTTTTGTTTTTTTTTTGGTTCCCCAGATCTACAAGGAACAACTGAACACAAGGATCGTGCTGGTTGCCATGGAGACCTGGACCTCTAAAAATATGATGCCAGTCATGGAGGACCCATTGATAACGCTGCAGAACTTCATGAAGTACAGGAAGGACAACATCAGAGAGCCGAGCGACGTCGTCCATCTTTTCTCGTGAGAGAGAAGCAAAAAATAGATGAAACGTTGGTTTGATGTTAGAATTCTTTAATGATGACGTCTTTTTTTTTTGCATCGCAGAGGGCGAACATTTCACAGCAGCCGTAGCGGGACGGCGTACACAGGAGGGGTGTGCTCCTCGACGAGGGGGGGAGGCATAAATGAGGTGAGGAAAATCTGGAACGGCATGATTTATTTCACCTACAGTAAGGCCTTACTTACTTACTTCCTTGTTTCCTTGCTTCCAGTATGGGAACGTGGGTGCCATGGCGATCACCTTATGTCAGAGTCTCGGCCAGAATATCGGCATGAGGTGGAACAACGCTCGCAATTCTGCAGGTACAAGATAACACAGAGGGAAGGGGGGGGGGGCAGGTAGAGGAATCTACTCAGTTGAATCCTGAAGGTCATGGGATTACTTTTCCCTTCACAGGAGACTGCAGGTGTCCAGATAACTGGCTGGGCTGCATCATGGAAGACACCGGGTAAAGATCCACGTTCAGTTGTTCAGCTCTTACAGGCAAACAGTCACATTTAACGTAAAAAAAAAAAAAAAAAATGAATTAAACATCTAAAATGCTTAATTTACATTTGAGTTCTGCACATAATCCAAGAAAAACACAAGTAAAATCATCTCCAGGAGCTCAAAGCCGTCAAGATAAGACCCAGGAGTTTTGGGGATGTTCATCTATGGAGAGATTAAATTAAGATGGAGCTTCTGGATCATCTCATTCCCAATCCGACCTCAAAGTCCAGCCATATATTCCTGGGGAACACCGGTGTCCCATCGGCCTTAGGAACGCCCTACAAACTATATGAGACGCTCGTCATTAAGCGGTTGAATAATTCATCAGTCATCAGTAAAAGTTGTGTTTTGCGTTCCATTTTGGAAGAACAACGTTTAAACTGCTCTCTGATTGGGTTCCTGCAAACAGCTGATGAGCGACACGTTTAATCAATAAAGCTAATAAACCTCAGGGGGTGGAATCATTTTGTAAATGAACACACATTAAAAAAAAAAGTTTAAAAAAAAGTCTTTCTTTCAGGAGATAGACAGAATGACTTTGCCGTCACCCTCCCTCTGAGCCACGATTCGTTCCATTCGTTTGCCTAAATTAGGCAAACAATTAAACCCCTGGAAGCAGGAATGAGAGGAAAGGCTGTTGGATGAGAGACATTCTATCGTTTCACTTCTGATCTGTCGCCGTCTCTCACACAGATACTATCTGCCCAGAAAGTTTTCTCGCTGCAGCGTCGACGAGTACATCCAGTTCTTGCTCCAGGGGGGCGGGAGCTGTCTCTTCAACAAGCCCAACAAGGTGAGCGCCAGCTGGTGATGCAGGACGAGCGTCTTGAGCCGCCGCGTTGATTGTCTCGTTTCCATCCGAGCGCGTAATTCTGCCGCGGGCGACCTGGAGAGTATTTTTAATTTTCCTGCTCTAGATAAGTTCTGGTCCGGCCCATCTGTTCCACATGTGCTCATATACGCTTCCCCTCTGTTTGGCTCAGCTGTTGGATCCTCCGGAGTGTGGGAACGGCTTCGTGGAGCCAGGGGAAGAGTGCGACTGTGGATCCCAGGTGGTGAGTGTCCAGACGGGCGTGGAGCCCGACAGCCGGCTCTTTAAACCTGCTGCAGGTGGGCGGGACGTTTGCTGAAGGTGCGCTTTTTTTTTTTCTTCTTCTTTTTTTGTTTTTCCATATCTCCGGATGCAGGAGTGCGCCCGTAGCGGAGGGGCGTGTTGTAAAAAGTGCACGCTTACCCATGATGCCATGTGCAGTAATGGACTCTGCTGCAGCGGCTGCAAGGTCAGTGTATGAGGACTCTCGAAAGTTCAGTGAAAACCAAAACCATGCCAGTTATCATCCTATTATTGGACCACATTTTTCGTACTATAAGGCGCATCTAAGAGCCTGAGTCTACCCATTTGGCCTTTTTCAGTACGAGCTGAGAGGCGTGGTTTGTCGGGACGCCGTCAACGACTGTGACATCCCAGAAACCTGCACCGGAGACTCCAGCCAGGTAGAGACTAGAGGAAAAAACATCACCTTTCAGCTCAAGCAGAGAACCCACTACATCCTGTATGTCGTCTTCTCTTAGTGTCCTCACAACGTCCACAAGCTGGACGGCTACATGTGCGACAGCAGTCAGGTAGGCGCCGCTTTGTGTCCACGGCTCGTTTTCTCGTCTGCGGTCGAGTCCGGTCTGACCTGTCGACCTCCCGTCTTCAGGGTCGCTGCTACGGCGGGCGATGCCGCACTCGTGACGGACAGTGTCGGGGCCTTTGGGGTTACAGTAAGTGTAGAACACATCTGAAGGTGGCGTGTCCGAGGCGTGTCGGCTAAACTGGGTTTACCCCTTCCTCCGTCGCCAGGTTCAGCCGACAGGTTTTGCTACGAGAAGCTGAACGCCGAGGGGACGGAGAAAGGCAACTGTGGCCCCGGCCCCGAAGGCAAAGGTTGGCTGCAGTGCAACAAGCCGTGAGTTAGACCGACCCGACCGTGTTTGAAGGATGCAGCCAGAGCAAACGGAGTCTTTGGTGATTTTGTATTTTTTCCTGTTCAGGGATGTTTTGTGCGGCTTCCTGTTCTGCGCCAACGTGACGGTGAAGCCAAAGTTCGGAGACCTGCAGGGCGAGGTGACCAGCTTCACCCTCTACCACCAGAACAAGTACCTGGATTGCAGGTAGAGGGGGGGGTAATACCAACACGGGAACACCCCTCTTGTACACGTTGGGTTTGTTTCTTGACATGTTCCGCTGCTTCGCTCAGAGGAGGCCACGCTCTGCTGGAGGACGGGTCCGACTTGGGCTACGTGGAGGACGGCACCCCCTGTGGGCCCAACATGATGTGTCTGGAGCGACGCTGCCTCCCGGTGGCCGCCTTCAACCTCAGCGCCTGCTCGGGATCCAACTTTGGACGCATCTGCTCCGACCACGGGGTAAAAAAAAAAACCCTCCTTAGCTCTCTGGAAGTCAACATCCGTTGTCATGGGTTTGGTAGATCCATCCACGCCCTGGTGGGTGTTCACCCCTCCTTTCGTTTCCCACCTTCTCTCCTGCAGACGTGCAGCAACGAGGTGAAGTGCATCTGCGACCGGGACTACACGGGGAAGGACTGCAGCGTGTTCGACCCCATCCCAGAACCCACGGTCCAGACGGGCCCGGAGAAGAAAGGTCCATAGCAACCCCCCCCCCCACCCCTACCCCAATACCCGTCGTCTGTCTGCCTCTCATCCCCTCCCTTCTCCCCCCTACCTCATAGTCTCTACTCATCATCAGCTGTAGCTCATCTCCAACGTGTCCCCCTGACCTCCCCCTCGCTCACCCGCCCATCCTCCCACCTCCACTTGGTTTCCTCCTCTTCCTCCATCTCTGTCTTGTCTCTCAGGTTTCTTCCCATCATGCCCCTCTCTCTCTCTCTCTGTCTCTAGTTGATGTCGTAGTGTTGATGCTGTCCTCTGACGTGTGTTTTTTAGTGGTGTTGTTTTGTTTCTGCCCCTTCCTCCTCCTCCTCCGCACCCCCCCCTCCCTCTGCGCAGGTCCCAGTGGCACCAATATCATAATAGGGTCCATCGCAGGTGCTATTCTCCTGGCAGCTATAGTCCTAGGGGGAACAGGATGGGGATTTAAGTAAGAGTTCTGGCATGCCTTTGTGTACCTGTCTGCTTCTACCTAAAGGGAACCCCGCCCCCGGCCCAGCTCCCCCCCCACCCCCCAACTCGCCACTTTGTATGCAACTTCCAGGGGAGTCGAGAGATCCACCGCGCTGATGCTCGAACTTCTCTTAGCATTAAAACGCCCCCCCCCAGCAAATCCAGTGTTGTTGTTGTTTTTAAATCAAATCAAGAATTACCATCGACCTTCATCCTGCACCTTCACCCCACCCCTCACCCCTCACCCCTCCCTCTAGGAGCCCATCAAGACCGAGACGTTAATCTGCCAGGAATCATTCATGCTTTCAGATGCCTACACCGCCCCCACCCCCACCTCCAGTTTAGCTGCACCCCAACCCTAAAAAAAAGCCTTTTTTGCTGAAAGGCCTCTGCTGCGCTGCTCAACCTCTGCATGCTTGCTTTTGTTTTCTCTCCTCACACCCTGACCTAAAAGGACTGTCCACACCTCTAACGCGGTTTGAGTCAAACAAACCAAACTTAACGTCCGTCCTCAGTCCTTTTAGGGCCAGAGGTAAGTTTCTGTGTTGGACTGAGGGGGGGTGGGGGGGGGCTCTTTGGTGTCGGACCTTGTCAGACCTTTTTGGGGGCTGAGAGGGTCGTCGCCGTGACGGCTGTGGATCTGCTGCATGTGATGTCATCGCTGTGATTTTACTGACAAAAAAAAAAAAAAGATTTCAGAGATGAACCAACGGATCGAAGGACTCTTGAATTCACGTTTTTGTTCTTGAAGGCCTATTATTGATCAAAATTAAACATTCCTTTTTTGCAGTTAAACACTAACTGCAATCCCTGTTACCATGGTAACCTAATCTAACCCAATGTTTTTATTTATTATGCTGTTGTTGGTTCGTTATCTTTTAAATTCAGCTTCAGTCGTTCGTCTTGTTTGTCATTTTTCTCCCCCCCCCCCGCTGTCGTCGATGTTGCTTTGACATTTTGTCTTCTGATTTTTGCTCACGGGATGCAGGAACATTCGAAGAGGAAGGTATGATGTCAAATTCTAAAAAACATGCACTTCCGTTGGATTAACCGGTTCCAATTTCTTTGCAGGTGTGATTGTGTGCGTGAGTGGTTGTTCGTCTTTTGTCTTCACACCCGTCTTCGTCTTTCTCTCCGCTAACATCCTCTGTTTCCACTCCTCTTTCAGATCCGGTGGAGGATAAGACGTCCGTCTCTTTTTTTCTGTCTGTGTCCTGTCTACTCCTGTCTTCCTCCTCGCACTGTGTCGTTTTCACATCGGAGAAGAGGGGAACACAAAAAAAGAGAGAAAAAAGAAAAATAAGTCTTCCACTCCTATCCCGGATTTTCTCCAGTCCTCTTCCGATAATCGTCTCCTCCATGCACCCATCCGTTCCTCCCCCCAACCTGTCGCCCATCATCCTTGCGGAGCTCCTCCCCATCGCGCCGTCCGCAAGTTGAGGACTGAGTCTGGGTCGTTGGCGCCCCCTGCTGGGACGCCGGGATCTTCCTCCAGTTCGAATGTGAGACTTTGCCTGCCTGCACAAAAAAGAACAAACTGAATCCGCGGATAAATGTCGGACCAATCGGCACAGAGATCATATTAAACGAACGGAGCGCAACATTTTCCTTTGCTCTGGGAGGAGGACCTACTTGAGGGCGTTCCTTGGCCTCTACCGGGTGCGTGAAAGGGGACGATAACGTTTGGCATCACGGAAGGAACTGCGGAGAAATCGTCCGTCGGACCATCGGTGGCGTGTTTTCCAAAGAGAGCACAAGTAACGGATGAAAAGATCACAAAAGCTCGGAAATCAGCCAGTAGCCGAGCCCCCCCCCCCCGAATGGAAAACCGGCGTTATGTTCGTTATCGCCTGACCCCGCCCCAAAAAGTTTTCAGGTACAAAAAAAAAAGAAAAAGAGAAGCTAAAGGTTTTGGGATCATTTTGAACTTTGAAACAGCAAAGACCGAAACTTAGTGTTTTCAAACCATAAACTGACTCATATACATTCCACACAAAATCTGTGTGAGTGTGTGTGTGTGTGTGTTCACCATTTTCAGGCCCAAAGTTTGTACACTTAGAACGTTTAATTTGCGCGTCTGTTCACGAATGAATGTACAAAGTTTTTAAAGAGAGGAAGAATGTAAAGCGTGTTTACATCGGTGTTAGCGTCCGTGTCGACCTTAACGCTCCTCCTGTCACAGGCAGATAGGACGGATTTTACCTCTAGAGTTTCATATTTCTACAAACTGTTGTGCTCTGCTGCCATGGTAACCTTATTTTATCCCGTTTAATTTTTACCAAGTCGTCCCATTGAGATTTAAATTCCAAAGCGGCGTTCGCTGGTAAAAACCCACATTTTTTTAATGTTGTGAACCCGACGAGCACCAATGCTAAGTGAATGCACACCTGTTTGTAAATACGTTCAAAAAGATATAGTGAATGTTAAAAAATGCACCGTATGAAGATTTATTTAAAAAAATAAAATTAATAAAAAGCTATGTTAAAATAACGGAGCTACGTCTCCCGCCATCAGCGCGGCGCAGCGGCGAAGCTAGCTGCCTCGAGTCTGTCTTTACACTCGATCGCAGAAATATCGAGAAACTTTTGTACATTTTGTTTATAGCCCCCCCACCACCACCACCACCACTGTAAATTAAAATGAATGAAATCCAGCCTGGGGTCCTAGAGGCGGTTTGTCTGGAGGTAAAACGTGTGGATGAGGTTCTATAGAGCTTTGCACTACTGGCGTTCCAATACGTATGAAGACGGTACAATCTGTTAGGGTCGAATTAAAGGGTTAAAAAAAAAACAGACAATGAGATGCATCTTATCCCATATTTTTAGACACTTATCTTTTTTTTGAATTGAAAACTAAGACAATTGAATTAAGGCTTGTAGTTGAACTGAAGGGGAAGGACAATAAAAGATGAAATTCACAACCGGTCTCACGTCTTGGTTTTGGTTTCCTCGGTCCATTTTGTAGAAATTTGAGTCATTCTTTTGTTCAATCCTGACCGCTAATTTAAATTATTATCTCTTTAAATGTGAATTAAAGCAGGATAAACAATCCCGCTTGCACCTCCTGTATATTTTTTAATAATCTCTCGGTACAAACATTTCTCCGTCCTCGAGCGCCGAGGCATTCATCTTTTATTAAATAAAAATTCAAAATAGAAACTGTAGAAAAGTCACTAACAAGTATCGGCACAGACGCCCAAGACTTGTGAAATCTCATAGTCTTAAGGGGCTGATGACAGCCAAGACGGAATCTGTCAATCGTTGGGTTTGATCAACACGATGGATGGATTCTCCCTCATTCTTCAGCTGGGGTCGGCGCTTCTCAGCCAGGAGGGGTGTGGGTGGGGGGTTGGGGGGGTGAGTTTGTTGCTTCCTGCTGGACGAGTTCATCTGAGAGGAAGGCCGACATCCGTGAATGGGGGAGGCGTCCCGCTCCGGAGACGGGACGGGGGTCAGTCAGTCTTCAGTCTCTCCGGTGTCCCACTTGGTTTTGGGTTCCTGCCACCAGTCGGCCAGGAAGGACTCCTCGTAGTCGCCCATGCCTTCGAACTCCGCGTCGGGATGCTCGGACCGGGACACGCCCGTTTCCTCTGGACTGACCTCGCCCTTCAATGGAAAAAAAAAGCCGAGTCAGGAGTATTTTCCCACCATGCCTCCGTTCTAACACTATTCTCCTTCTCGTCTGAATAAGTCAGGTCCTAAGCAGACGTGGGAGGAGCTGACCTGTGTTTAACGGGCGAGACACGACACCTCCCGGCCACATACCACACATCACTGCCGGAAAACACAGCCCCCATCTCCTTCATCCTCAGCGACGTCTTCCTCATGCTCCCCCTTCCATAATCTCAACAGCAGTTTGCACTTAACTCTGGAAAAATGCGGCGGTCTCCCCGCCGCTGAGGTCAAAGGGGTCGCTTCAGAGGTCATTATTTTACTCCTAATGTTTACTCGTGTGGAAGGTTTCGGTTTTAGCTCCCAGAGTTTGGGGATTTGTCTTAATTTATCTACTTAAAATGACATCACAGATAGATTTACGTTAGCAGGCTCCCATCACACATCCAGGATTAAGATATCTCAAACCTGGACGTTAATCTCAGCTCCTGTCAGCTTGGTATTTACTTCCACAAACTCCATTTTTCTTTCTTTGAAATATGTAAACTATGTAAACAATGACGGACGGAATGCAACTTCAGTTGTCATTATTTCATACCTCATCATCTATGTGCAGATAGTTCAGTGCAAACTCCAGCATCTCCTTCTGCTTGGTCGTCACGTTGAAATACCTCAGAGCCTCCTGGAATTAAAAAACACACACACAAAAAAACCCCAAAAAAACATCAGCTCCCTCGAAACAAACCGTCTCAGAAACACATTTGTCCTCCTGTCCTTCTGTTTTCTGCTTTTACAGCGTCTCCGTTTGGAAACCTTGAATTATTTACAAAGGCGTCTCCAGAAGGGAAAAGATGTTTACGGGCCAGAGCGAAGCTGGTTCACCGCCGCCGCTGCCAACTGCTGCAGCCCCGGGTCTGAACGTTAGAACGGCCTTTATGAGAGTGTGAGGGCTGCTAATTGCCACCCTTAGATCGTGTTAATGTTTGCGGCGAGGCCACTTCATGCTACAGCTTTTCTGCTTCGGTTTAATGAACAGCCAGTGTGAATTCTCTGCTGCCTCTGAAGTCCAAAGAGACGGACGAAGCAACAATTTCAAGTCAATTTTTTTTAAATTTGCCTTTTAACAGGCAGAAAACTTGAGCAGAACCCAAAACTCAGAAGGTAAATATACCCAAAAGTTCTTAAAACTTCCAACTACAACCGTTTTCTGCTTGGAATTGTTTGTTTAATTTGCATCTTTTTAAATATTCTATTCCAAAAACTGAATAAGTAAATAAATCTGGGTTCCACTCACCGGCCGTGGCCGGAAGTCTGTTTCCTCCAGCCCCCACTGCTCCCGGTAGAAGCGGTAATATTCCACGTTCCGCTGCATCACCTGGTCGTTGGGGTCGAACAGCACGTAGCTGGCGGCGCACGGAGCCGCGTTCTTGACGTCGTTCACTGCAAAACGGATGACGTGACAAAGCGTTTTGGTGCGTGACGCGGACGGATCGGGTCGCCATCGGTCATTGCACTTACGTTTATAGTAGGAGAACTGGAGGTAGTGGTACATGGTGGCCACAAACTTCTCCACGAAGAAGCCTCCCACGCTGGGCGTGAGGTGCTGCTCGCATTTCACCTTACATTTCAGCACCTCGGTGTAGAGATCTACGGGAAGCGGGAGGGACAAGGTGAGCAAAACATTCATTCGTCCGGTTCATACCGGATGGAACGGTTCTCCTCTGACCTGCCAGGGTCGGGTAGAAATCCTTGAACTCCAGGATCTCGTAGGAACCTTCGCAGCCCGCTAAGCAGTTGTCGTATATCTCAAAGTAGTGCGTGACGGATTGTTCCATGTTGCGGGCGCTGCTGCTGAAGTCGCCGCTGTTGAACAGGGTGACGCTCTTCAAGAAGAAACTCTGGAGGAAACAAGATGCTCATCAGAGTCCAGGAGGTTCATCTGGATGGATGAAGATGATGGAATGTAGGGACACGAACCTCATAAGGCTGCTCCTCGTGATCGATCAGATATTCCTCCACGTCGAACAGCGTCTTATAGTATTTCATGTTCTTGGTGAGGGAAGGGTCCTTCGGGTTCTTCTTCAGGTAGGTGTGGGCCGCCGCCACGGCCTTCTCCACGTTGTTGAGCTGAAGTGAGAAAAACAGCAAAAATTGACATAATGATCACTAATAAATAAAGATTACCACGTCCGATTGTCAAATAAATAAAACAATAAAATTACATCAAGTCTGATTTACATCTAACAGAATCTTTCAGACCAGTTTTTTTTTTTTTTTAATGATGCTTCGGTGCGTTTGCTGCGTGAGCAAAACCCCCATCGGAGGTGAAGAATGGACGGATTGTTTGAGAGGGGGGACAACTGGTGGAAGAGACGTGGCAAACGCCCTCCCTCCTGCCAGGAGAGGCAGGAAGGAGCAGCGGGGGAGTCACGCTGCTCCCCTCCAGACTACAAACTTCCTCTCGGTGAGTCGAGGAACACGATTTCATCTTTACGCACAGTTATGGCACAGCGAGACGAGTCCACGCGCAATTAATCGTGCGTAGATTTACGCGTATGAGCTGTAATACATCAAATCACACAACATTCATATCTTTAAGAGCTATCTAGAGCATATTTTTGGGGGGGAGGGGGGGTTGAGTCCTAAAGGCCTGCGCCAAACCTCCTGGTCTCACCTGGAAGTGCGCGTACTGGATGTACCGATACGGGATCCGTTGCTCGAAAGTTTCCAGGACATCCCTCCGCGGGTAGGCGAGGGTGAACACTGGAAAATCTGCCTTGCACTTCTTCAGACACGCAGCCCTCAGCAGGATGTGGCGCACGACGTGGAGGCTGCTGTCGGCGAACAGGGTATGGTTGTCCCGGCTGACGGCGCTGCAGTTGCGGCTGCAGAAAACCTCGCTGTCCCGCAGCAGCCGGTGGAGCCGCAGGCTGAGCTCCAGGTATTTGACGCTCTCAGCCCAGTTTTGCGCACCGTACTGGTCCAGTGCGTAACCGTACGCAGAGTCCAGAGGCATGATGTCCTTCTGGGGGAAACTCTTCAGGCTGTACGTCTCGTACTGCGACTCCACCAGCGCCGGGAGGAGAAGGGCCACGCACAGGCCCCGCAGGAGCATCCTGAACCGCCACCGGCTCCGGTAGAGGGTCGATGGTGTTTTTGAGTGAAGCTTCCTCCTCAGTTCTTCACCGGGGGAAACTTTCACGTCGGCCTGAAAGTAAATTAGTCAAACTGATCGAGTAGAAGCTGTCCGGACGAGCAAACTGGATGGGTCCTTCAAAATAAAAGCACTAATTCTACCCAGTCAGTTGGAACCATCTGGAAAGTCGTATCCGTTTTTGATTTTTAATGTGCTTCTTTTACAATAAATATATTACATATTGTACAGTACAGTTCAGGAAACGGTGATAACATTGTTTGTGTATTTTTAGTGACATTTTGGCACTGCATTAAAAACCTTACCAAACCAAATTGTAGTTTGCAAACCTATTGGTAACTATCTTATGTTAAGGGGTATATAATTCATATAGTTGTACCTGCAGATAATTTATTTTATAGAACGAAGGTTTCAGAAAACGTCATGCATTTTATACTTCAAAAACAAAGAATTTTTTTTATTAATATATAGCTGTGAGGCAGGCAAACGCAACGCTTCTGCTTTTATTTTGAAGAGAAAATTCCACACACCCGGAATAAATAGACTTAACTTTCATAAACTTGACACACGTCACAGTCGTCAGGATTCCGTTTTTCCAGGGTCTCCTGACCCACAAACCTTTTCGGTTTCATTTCTGTTGTTTTTACTTTAATCCATTCAAACTTTTAATTCATTCCAACTTTTTAACAGATGAGGTTTTCAGAACACAGAGCTCTGATTTCTATTGGGCTGCATTCCTGGACACAGGACAGGCTGAGACAAGCTTCAAAAACTATCAGTGTTGTTGTCACATCACCCGTGGGTAAATCTAACATCTGTGGAACCTTCACGTTCACCATGATGGAGGAACCAGTCTATACATAGATGGAGGATAGTGGGTGGTATCCAGAGTCGTGAAACAGATTGTATTCTATAATTATAATCATATAATATTATAATCGTGGGACCAGGCCTCTGTCTGACACAAGCATTACACGTTTGCAGAATTCCATTAAAAAGTGGGTGGGGGCCCAGGAGCCACTCCTCCCTCCTGCTTCTGCTCCGTGTAGTGCGTGACCCCAAAGATGTGTGAAGCGTCACAGAGAACCCGAACAAACCGGAAATTAGTTTCATCACGCAGTAAAATGCTGTAAAACGTTGTATTACGTATTTGTGTTTCCTGAGAAATTTATGATATTTTTTTTGGTGTTATTTTTGTCCAGTTTTTATTGCTCATTAAAAGTTAATCGGAACCATAACCAAAATAAAACAGAAAAACACTCAAACAATTTTTTTTTGTGAATGTCGTGCTTTTATTCTTGTAGTCCATAACGGATGTTGTCGGTCTCATTCCGGAAGTCTTGACGCAGCGGCTCCTAGCCAGGGCTCGGCTGCGCCGCTTTTCTCTCCCCTCCAGCCGCATCACCGCCGCTGGCGGACGGGATCGACTCCCACCGCGGACTTTAGTGATCGGATCAAGTCTCCAATGGATCGGATCGCATTTGCGGTTTTTCTCCTCCTCCGTTCGGCCGCCGTGACGAGCGAAGCGGAGCCGATGGTGGACGTTGTTGTCGATCGGTACGACATCCCGAAACTTTGTCCCCGGGAAGTGGGAACGGAGGATTTTGTCCGGTATCACTTCAACGGCTCCCTGTTTGCGAACGGGAAGAAGTTTGACTCCAGGTGAGGTCAAAGGTTCGATGTCAGGAATCCATTGCATCTTTAAGTAAATAAGAAGAATCCTCACCTGCGTGGAGGTGATAATATAACATTATGACGTAACAAACGTCGCGTAACGGTCACGTTTATGTCGTCATGTCGTTTTTCCGGTACCTGGAGTTCCTATTATTCCTGTTGTTTCGAACGGGGAAACCGTGGCTGTACAATTAACGCGTGAATCCGTGGTGCGTTCAGGGTCATCGATAATTTGATGCAGCTGATGCTTCGGCTGCAGACGTGTCAAACGGTCCTGATTGATCTGGACGTGTTCAATCTGTGCCTTTTTTTTAAACTTGCAGGGTTTTTCTATAGAAGTTCCTGCAGCGGTTCTGTTTGGACGAATGAAAAACACGCAGAGATTTTTGATGGTGATGCAACTCTAGTTTTTTTTTTTTTTTTTTTTTTTTTTTTAGAAATGTGAAACATGGAGGTTGATGATAAAACCAAAAAGTTGAATGATTTATTTCTAACTTAATTAATTCAAACTTACGATCTGAATTCTGTATTGAATTCTGTCTGTATTCTGTTTTATTATTCTTGCGTTTTTTTTATTTTCTGTTTTTATACTTGTTCTTTTTTGCATTCTATTCCATTCTCCTCTCTTCTATTTTTTCTTTTCTATTCTATTCTATCTCCACCCCTCCTTTCCAGTCACGACCGGGGCAAGGCCTTCGTCAGCCAGGTGGGGCTGGGAAGACTCATCATGGGGATGGACCGCGGTCTTCAGGGCATGTGCGTGAACGAGCGAAGGAGGATCATCATCCCCCCACACCTGGCTTATGGAAGCGTGGGGACAGGTGAGGAGAAACTACGGAAGCCTGAAGCAATCAGTTTGGTTTGACTCTATCATTAGACTGACACGCTGCCTTGTAGGCGGCGTCATTCCCCCCGACGCCGTGTTGGTGTATGACGTCCTCCTTCTGGATGTATGGAACCCGGCTGATGAGGTTGATATCCGGACGCTCCACAAACCCCCAGCCTGTAAACGCACCGCCGCCGCCACCGACTTCATCCGGTACCACTACAACGGCACCCTGCTGACCGGCGCGCCCTTCGACTCCAGGTGAGTCCAAACCGAAAGGATTTCTTCTCTTTCTTCTTTGATTTTTAAAATCTCTTCTTTTGTTTAGTTACTCGAGGAACGCGACCTACGACACCTACCTGGGGCAGGGTGACATCATCAAGGGCATGGACCAGGGGCTTCTGGGCATGTGCGTTGGGGAGATAAGGTTCATCATCGTCCCTCCTTTCCTGGCCTACGGAGGGAACGGCTCCGGTACTTAAAAGAGAAGTTACCTACAATCCTTTCTTGCTGTTAATGCGTTCCAGGACACACCCACGAAAAATAAAATTTCACAATATAGCGAGAAACTATTTATCCTATTATTTAAGGTAATTTAAATGTTTTAACGTCTGGAGATCACGTCGTTTTTGTCCTGAGTCTTGTCACAATCCAATAATCTGGATCCAGATGATGATCTGGATGACCAACAAAACCTGATTGTTTCTTATTCTTCTGGAAAGTTTCACACCTCAGAAGTTTCTATTTTAATCTCGCTAGCGGTCAAATAAAGAAACCAGACTTCCGTGTCGAACTTTTAAGACGTCCCTAATTCCATTTGCGTCGCTGCAAGTCACTGCATGTTCAAAGTTTCATACCGCGCTGACAAGAAGGAAAGAAAATTCTCCCTAGAAGATGGGAAATTTACCCCAACAATGCAGGAAAAAAATACTGACATTGATGTTTTAAGTGTTTATTTATGAGAGTTCATTTCCCCTGAAGGAAGTCACATTCCCCCTCACGCCACGCTGGTGTTCGAGGTGCTGCTGGTGGACGTGTTCAACCCCAAAGACGAGCTGATGGTGGAGGTGAAGGAGGTTCCTGAAGGCTGCTCCAGGAGGACGGTGAAGGGGGATTTCATCCGGTACCACTACAACGGGAGCTTTCAGGACGGCACGGCCTTTGACTCGAGGTAAACCCCGGCGCCTCCTCCGTCCTCTGACAGTAGTAGAAATCAAACTGACCCTGAGTTCTACCCTTTTTTCTGCCAGCTACCAACGAAACAGCACCTACAACACTTACGTGGGCATGGGGTATGTGATCCCAGGGATAGACAAAGCCCTGCAGGGGCTGTGCATGGGCGAGAAGAGGCGGGTCATCGTTCCTCCTCACATGGCGTACGGCGGCGAAGGAGTCGGTGAGCGATGGACCTGCATTCAGAAAGTAAACAAGTCTAAAAGTAGACCCACTAACTCCTGATCCACCTGTCCTGTTCACAGGAGACCTCATTCCTGGCTCTGCCGTGCTGGTCTTTGACATTCACGTCATTGATTTCCACAATCCCGAAGATCCGGTCCAGATTAAAGTGACCCACAAGCCCCCGGGCTGCAGTGTGACCAGCGAAGCAGATGATTTGATCCAGTATCGGTATAACTGCTCCCTGATGGACGGAACCCTGCTGTACTCCTCGTGAGCGCCCCCTGCTGTTCGATCTGCATCCTCCTCCCGGTTCATGCATGCAAACGTTGCCGGGTCTGACAGAGTTCAGAGGGGTTGGAACCACCTTCTTCTCACGAATGCATTTGTAAAAAAACCCACAAAAAAGTGCATACCTGCACGGCTCGAGGGTTTTAACACGTGGAAGGAGTTTCATTTAGTTTCTGTTTTCCCTTCTGTTTCCAGGGACCAGTTCGACTCGCCTTCCGTCACCTCACTCGGTGTGAACAAGGTGATCCCGGGTCTGGAAAAAGGGCTGAGCGGTATGTGTGTAGGCGAGCGGAGAGAAGTGGTCGTTCCTCCACACTGGGGACACGGAGAAAATGGAGGTGAATCACAGGAGCTGCTCACGTCAGACTCTGCACACATTTTCTCCACATCCTGAATCATATTTTCTCACCTTCATCTGGGCTGAAACGGCTCTGATTTTAGTTTCAAGTTTGTAAAAGCAGAGCCATTTCAGGTCGGTCGGTCTAAAAAAAAAAATTTTTCGGTCAGTTTAAAAAATTTTTTTGGGGTCGGTCAGTTGGTCAAAAAAATGTTTTTTCACTTGGTCAAAAAAAAACATTTCTGTCGGTCAGTCTAAAAAATTTTTTTTCGATCAGTCGGTTAGTCGGTCTACAAAAATTTTTTTTGGGTCAGTTGGTCGGTCTAAAAAATTTTTGGGGTCATTTGCTGTAAAAAAAATGTTTTTACAGCAAAATTTTTTTTGGTCTTTCAGTCAGTCGAAAAACATTTTTTTCGGTCAGTCACCCGGTTAGTGAGTCTGAACGTCCGTAGCTGTTCTGTATTTCATTTAGGTACGTCTAACGTTGGTCAGTTGAAAAAAATTTTTTCGGCAAGGTCGGTCTAAAAAATTTTATTCGATCAGTTGGTCGGTCTAAAAATTTTTTTTACAGCAAAATTTTTTTTGTGTTTCAGTCAGTCAAAAAACATTTTTTTCAGTCAGTCACCCTGTTAGTGTGTCTGGACGTCCGTAGCTGTTATGTATTTCATTTAGGTTCATCTAACGTTGGTCAGTTGAAAAAAAATTTCAATCGGTTGGTCCATCTACAAACTTTTTATTTTTTGGTCAGTCAAAAAAATTTTTGGTGAGTTGGTCCAAAAATAAATTTCTGTCAGTGTAAAAAAATTTTTTTTCGGTCGGTTTAAGAAATTTTCAGTTGCTTGGTTGGTCTAAAAAATTGTGGTCAGTCGAAAAAAATTTTTTCAGCAAGGTCGGTCTAAAAATTTTTTTTCGATCAGTCGGTTGGTCAGTTTAAAAAACTTTTTGGGTTGTTGTAAAAAAAATTTTTTTTCGACCAGTTGAGAAAATTTTTTTTTCCTGTTGGTCAGTATAAAAACATTTATTTGGTCTTTCGGTCAGTCAAAAAAAATTTTTTTTTTCGGTCAGTCACCCGGTTAGGGTGTCCAAACGTCCATAGTTGTTATTTATTTCATTTAGGTTCGTCAAAAGTTGGTCAATTGAAAAAAAAATTCAATCAGTTGGTCCATCTACAAAATTTTTATTTTTTGGTCAGTCAAAATTTTTTCGGTGAGTTGGTCAAAAAAAATTTTTTCTGTCGGTCAGTGTAAAAAAAATTTTTTTCGGTCGGTTGAAAAAATTTCAGTTGCTTGGTTGGTCTAAAAAATTGGTCAGTCGAAAAAAAAATTTTCGGCAAGGTCGGTCTAAAAATTTTTTTTCTGTCAGTTGGTCATTCAAAAAAAGGCTATAAAAAATGTTTTTTCAGTCGGCCGAAAAATTTTTCAGTCGATTGATTTTTCTAAAAGAAAATGTTTGGTTTTGGTCTTTTGATCAGTTGAAAAACTTTTCGGTCGGTCAGTCGAAAAAAAAAAAATTCTGTTGGTATGAAAAAATTTTGTTTTTAGGTTCGTCTGAAGTTGGTCAGTTGAAAAAAAAATTCAATTGGTTGTTCCATCTACAAAATTTTTATTTTTTGGTTAGTCAAAATTTTTTTCGCTGAGTTGGTCAAAAAATTTTTTTTCTGTCGGTCAGTCTAAAAAATATATTTTTCGGTTGGTTGAAAAAATTTTCAGTTGCTTGGTTGGTCTAAAAAATTGTGTTCAGTCTAAAAAAAATTTTCGGCAAGTTTGGTCAAAAATTTTTTTTTTTCTGTTGGTCAGTCTAAAAAAATTTTTTTCAATCAGTCGGTTGGTCGGTCTAAAAAATGTTTTTCCGGTCAGTTGGTCGGTCTAAAAAAATTTTTGGGTCATTTGCTGTAAAAAATTTTTTTTTACAGCAAAATTTTTTTGGTCTTTCGGTCAGTCAAACAACATTTTTTTCAGTCAGTCACCCAGTTAGTGTGTCTGAACGTCCGTAGCTGTTATGTATTTCATTTAGGTTTGTCTAACGTTGGTCAGTTGAAAAAAAATTTCAATCGGTTAGTCCATCTACAAAATGTTTGTTTTTTGGTTAGTCAAAAAATTTTTTGGTGAGTTGGTCAAAAAAAAAATTTCTGTCGGTCAGTCTAAAAAAAATGTTTTTTCGGTCGGTTGAAGAAATTTTCAGTTGCTTGGTTGGCCTAAAAAATTGTGGTCAGTCGAAAAAATTTTTTCAGCAAGGTCGGTCTAAAAATTTTTTTTCGATCAGTCGGTTGGTCGGTCTAAAAACTTTTTCAGTCGGTTGGACAGTCTAAAAAACTCTGGGTTGTTGTAAAAAAAAATTTTTTCGACCAGTTGAAAAAATTTTTTTTTCCTGTCGGTCAGAAAAAAAACATTTATTTGGTCTTCCGGTCAGTCGAAAAAAAAAATTTCGGCAAGGTCGGTCTAAAAATTTTCTTTCTGTCAGTTGGTCATTCAAAAAAAGGCTATAAAAAATGTTTTTTCAGTCGGCCGAAAAAATTTTCAGTCGATTGATTTTTCTAAAAGAAAATGTTTGGTTTTGGTCTTTTGATCAGTTGAAAAACTTTTCGGTCGGTCAGTCGAAAAAAAAAAAATTCTGTTGGTATGAAAAAATTTTGTTTTTAGGTTCGTCTGAAGTTGGTCAGTTAAAAAAAAAATTCAATCGGTTGTTCCATCTACAAAATTTTTATTTTTTGGTTAGTCAAAATTTTTTTCGCTGAGTTGGTCAAAAAATTTTTTTTCTGTCGGTCAGTCTAAAAAATATATTTTTCGGTTGGTTGAAAAAATTTTCAGTTGCTTGGTTGGTCTAAAAAATTGTGTTCAGTCTAAAAAAAATTTTCGGCAAGTTTGGTCAAAAAAATTTTTTTTTCTGTTGGTCAGTCTAAAAAAATTTTTTTCAGTCGGTTGGTCGGTCTAAAAAATTTTTTTCCGGTCAGTTGGTCGGTCTAAAAAAATTTTTGGGTCATTTGCTGTAAAAATTTTTTTTACAGCAAAATTTTTTTGGTCTTTCGGTCAGTCAAAAAACATTTTTTTCAGTCAGTCACCCAGTTAGTGTGTCTGAACGTCCGTAGCTGTTATGTATTTCATTTAGGTTTGTCTAACGTTGGTCAGTTGAAAAAAAATTTCAATCGGTTAGTCCATCTACAAAATGTTTGTTTTTTGGTTAGTCAAAAAATTTTTTGGTGAGTTGGTCAAACAAAAAATTTCTGTCGGTCAGTCTAAAAAAATGTTTTTTTCGGTCGGTTGAAGAAATTTTCAGTTGCTTGCTTGGTCTAAAAAATTGTGGTCAGTCGAAAAAAAATTTTCAGCAAGGTCGGTCTAAAAATTTTTTTTCGATCAGTCGGTTGGTCGGTCTAAAAACTTTTTCAGTCGGTTGGACAGTCTAAAAAACTCTGGGTTGTTGTAAAAAAAAATTTTTTCGACCAGTTGAAAAATTTTTTTTATCCTGTCGGTCAGAAAAAAAACATTTATTTGGTCTTCCGGTTAGTCAAAAAAATTTTTTTTTTCGGTCAGTCACCCGGTTAGTGTGTCTGAACATCCATAGTTGTTATTTATTTCATTTAGGTTCGTCTAAAGTTGGTCAGTTGAAAAAAAAATTCAATCGGTTGGTCCAACTACAAAATTTTTATTTTTTGGTCAGTCAAAATTTTTTTCGGTGAGTTGGTCAAAAAAATTTTTTTCTGTCGGTCAGTGTAAAAAAATTTTTTTTCGGTCGGTTGAAAAAATTTCAGTTGCTTGGTTGGTCTAAAAAATTGTGGTCAGTCGAAAAAATTTTTTTCGGCAAGGCTGGTCTAAAAAATTTTTTTCTGTCAGTTGGTCATTCAAAAAAGGTTTTTCAGTCGGTTGGTCCATCTACAAATTTTTATTCTTTTTTTCGGTTAGACAAAAAATTTCATTGAGTCGGTTGAAAATAATTTTTTTCTGTCAGTTGGCAGGAGAGATCTTAAAACTTTTTTTCCCCCGTTGGTTGGTGAAAGAAATTTTTTTCGGTCAGTCGGTCTAAAAAAGATTCTTTTCAACCGGTTGGCTGGTATAAACAATTTTTCTTGGTCAGTCTAAAAAAATTTCAGTCGCTATAAAAGACTTTTTGTTGGTCAGTCTAAAAAAATTTTTGGGTCGATTGCTGTAAAAAGAACTTTTTCGACCAGTCCAAAAAAATTTTTTTCCTGTCAGTCGGTATAAAATAATATTTTTGGTCTTTTGGTCAGTCGAAAAAAATTTTTTTTGGTCAGTCACCCGGGTAGTGTGTCTGAACGTCCATAGTTGTTATTTTATTATTATTTTTTTTCTGTTAAGATCCTGGTAAGGTTTATATATATTTGCTAATGTGTGGGTTTCTGGAAGACAATACTGTAAATGGGTACATTTAGGCACGCCTGCGATTTCTGTGAAAAACTGCCCCCAGCCCCCCATCAGAGAAGAGAAAAGTTATGTGGCCCTTACAGGCAAAAGTTTGGAGTTTGGAGTTTTTTCGGTCAGTCGGCTTGGTCAATCTAAAAAAGATTTTTTTTGGTCAACCGACCGACCAAATTTTTTTGGGTCGTCGGTTGGTCCGAAAAATTGTTTTCCACTTGCTTAGTTGGTCTTAAGTGGGTTTTTTTTGGTCAGTCTAAAAAAAATATTTTTTCAGTCAGTTAAACAAAAACATTTTTCTGTTTGTAAAAATTTTTTTTGGTCTTTCGGTCAGTTGAAATCTTTTGTTATTTGGTCAGTCGGTTGGTAAGTCAGTTGAAAAAAAAAATTCTGTTGGTATAAAAAAAATTTTTTTTATGTTTGTCTAAATTTGGTCAGTTGAAAAAAAATTATATCGGTTGGTCCATCTACAATTTTTTTTTTGGTTAGTCAAAATTTTTTTCGCTGAGTTGGTCAAAAAAAATTTTTTCTGTCGGTCAGTCTAAAAAATATATTTTTCGGTTGGTTGAAAAAATTTTCAGTTGCTTGGTTGGTCTAAAAATTTGTGTTCAGTCTAAAAAAAATTTTCGGCAAGTTTGGTCAAAAAAAATTTTTTTTCTGTTGGTCAGTCTAAAAAAATTTTTTTCAGTCGGTTGGTCGGTCTAAAAAATTTTTTTCCAGTCAGTTGGTCGGTCTAAAAAAATTTTTGGGTCATTTGCTGTAAAAAATTTTTTTTTACAGCAAAATTTTTTTGGTCTTTCGGTCAGTCAAAAAACATTTTTTTCAGTCAGTCACCCAGTTAGTGTGTCTGAACGTCCGTAGCTGTTATGTATTTCATTTAGGTTTGTCTAACGTTGGTCAGTTGAAAAAAAATTTCAATCGGTTAGTCCATCTACAAAATGTTTGTTTTTTGGTTAGTCAAAAAATTTTTTGGTGAGTTGGTCAAAAAAAAAATTTCTGTCGGTCAGTCTAAAAAAATGTTTTTTTCGGTCGGTTGAAGAAATTTTCAGTTGCTTGCTTGGTCTAAAAAATTGTGGTCAGTCGAAAAAAAATTTTCAGCAAGGTCGGTCTAAAAAATTTTTTTCGATCAGTCGGTTGGTCGGTCTAAAAACTTTTTCAGTCGGTTGGACAGTCTAAAAAACTCTGGGTTGTTGTAAAAAAAAATTTTTTCGACCAGTTGAAAAATTTTTTTTTTCCTGTCGGTCAGAAAAAAAACATTTATTTGGTCTTCCGGTCAGTCAAAAAAAATTTTTTTTTCGGTCAGTCACCCGGTTAGTGTGTCTGAACATCCATAGTTGTTATTTATTTCATTTAGGTTCGTCTAAAGTTGGTCAGTTGAAAAAAAAATTCAATCGGTTGGTCCATCTACAAAATTTTTATTTTTTGGTCAGTCAAAATTTTTTTCGGTGAGTTGGTCAAAAAAAATTTTTTCTGTCGGTCAGTGTAAAAAAATTTTTTTTCGGTCGGTTGAAAAAATTTCAGTTGCTTGGTTGGTCTAAAAAATTGTGGTCAGTCGAAAAAAATTTTTTCGGCAAGGCTGGTCTAAAAAATTTTTTTCTGTCAGTTGGTCATTCAAAAAAGGTTTTTCAGTCGGTTGGTCCATCTACAAATTTTTATTCTTTTTTTCGGTTAGACAAAAAATTTCATTGAGTCGGTTGAAAATAATTTTTTTCTGTCAGTTGGCAGGAGAGATCTTAAAACTTTTTTTCCCCCGTTGGTTGGTGAAAGAAATTTTTTTCGGTCAGTCGGTCTAAAAAAGATTCTTTTCAACCGGTTGGCTGGTATAAACAATTTTTCTTGGTCAGTCTAAAAAAATTTCAGTCGCTATAAAAGACTTTTTGTTGGTCAGTCTAAAAAAATTTTTGGGTCGATTGCTGTAAAAAGAACTTTTTCGACCAGTCCAAAAAAAATTTTTTTCCTGTCGGTCGGTATAAAATAATTTTTTTGGTCTTTTGGTCAGTCGAAAAAAATTTTTTTTGGTCAGTCACCCGGGTAGTGTGTCTGAACGTCCATAGTTGTTATTTTATTATTATTATTTTTTCTGTTAAGATCCTGGTAAGGTTTATATATATTTGCTAATGTGTGGGTTTCTGGAAGACAATACTGTAAATGGGTACATTTAGGCACGCCTGCGATTTCTGTGAAAAACTGCCCCCAGCCCCCCATCAGAGAAGAGAAAAGTTATGTGGCCCTTACAGGCAAAAGTTTGGAGTTTGGAGTTTTTTCGGTCAGTCGGCTGGTCAATCTAAAAAAGATTTTTTTTGGTCAACCGACCGACCAAATTTCTTTGGGTCGTCGGTTGGTCCGAAAAATTGTTTTCCACTTGCTTAGTTGGTCTTAAGTGGGTTTTTTTTGGTCAGTCTAAAAAAAATATTTTTTCAGTCAGTTAAACAAAAACATTTTTCTGTTTGTAAAAATTTTTTTTGGTCTTTCGGTCAGTTGAAATCTTTTGTTATTTGGTCAGTCGGTTGGTAAGTCAGTTGAAAAAAAAAAATTCTGTTGGTATAAAAAATTTTTTTATGTTTGTCTAAATTTGGTCAGTTGAAAAAAAATTATATCGGTTGGTCCATCTACAATTTTTTTTTTGGTTACACAAAAAAAACATTGAGTCGCTCAGGAAAAAGTTTGGAGTTTGGAGACCCCTGATCTAGATGATTACACATCAGGAAAACTAAATCCGTATTTCTCCTACGTTGGATGTGCTGATTGTAAGTCGCTGTATTTCAAAATAAACCTCATCAATGCAATGTTACTTGTTGACTTTTTTATCTGAAAGTATTTCTTATGAGAAAGGATTTATGTTCTAAAATGTTGATGTTTTCATTAGACATAAGACCACATCGCCAGGACGGCTGCGTCATTTACGATTATTGAGCAAATGAAGGCCGATCCGTGAAAATATTGTCTTGGATGAAACCTTTCCGTGGAGCAAAAAAAGTGATGTAATTCCTCCTCTGACCAGCAGAGGGCGCGTCGAACCCTTTTATAACCAGCAGATTCTAACTTAAAGAATCTCACGAATGATTTTTTTTTTTTCAACCTTTGCTATTCCAATATTTTTTCAAAGGACTCTGATAATGCATTCAACAACTGAACGGTTCCGTATCAATATTCCGATATTGATACATTGATTGATTGGTGTCTGCAGCTGGAGACGTCCCCAGGAGCGCGGTGCTCTTCTTCCAGCTGGAGTTGGTGGAGCTGCAGAAGGGGGTCCCTGAAGGCTTCTTGTTCGTGTGGCTGGGAGACGAACCCGATCCTCTCTTTCCTGCCATGGACCTCAATGCTGACAAAGAGGTCCCTCTAGAGGAGGTGAGCGGAATTATTTTCCTTCATGCATCTTTTTTTTTTTATCCGAATATGTTTCTAACCCTTTTTTTTTTTTTTTTTTTTTTTGCATTCTCCAGTTTTCAGCCTTCATCATGCTCCAGGTGAAAGAGGGCAAAGGTCGTCTCCGGCCGGGGACGGACGCCGACAGCATAATTAAGGACATGTTCCGCTCTCAGGATGTCAATAATGACGGGAAGATCTCAGAGAGTGATCTGCAGCCGGCGGTGGACGAGGGGTCTGAACGGACGAGACGAGAAGAGCTGTGAAAGGAAAGCGTTTGTGTTTCACCTACAGACATGCAGTTACCTCGGTTTCACCGGCTTCTAAGCAACTGTCACACAACTATTATGGAAAATGTTGCTGAGCCTGAAGACAGTTTGCTTTGCTAGAATCTGTAAAAGTCACCTATCTCACTCCCGTCCCGTCAAAGCATTCTAATGAAGCTGAAGCTCACAACGTAAGAAGCTTTTGACGTGTTCCGCAAAGGAAACGGGTGTGAAAGGAAGAGAAACAGTCCTTAGTGATGTCATTTCCTCTTCTAACATTCACGTTTAAAAGGCTTTAATTCGGGCTGGGCCCTTAAATCCAGCATGTTAGTTGATCTTCATAGACATGAGGAATCTCCACTGGTTGTACAGTACATCTGCAGAGGAAATTAAATTGAAAAGTTTGCATAAAATGTTTTATAATAATATGACGATGCCTGTTTTAATTGTTCCACACGTAGGTCGTTCTGTACTATTAGAGCGTTTGTTCTGGATACAGAAGAAAACCTGACGCTCAGGAACAGATGAAATATTTTATTTCAGATGAGCTGTAACATGATGACAACAAAAGACAAGAAGTTCTTGTGTTCTGCTTCAGTTATGTTTCAATCCTCGCTGCCCTGCAGAACTTTTGGACCAACGTTTTTGTAAAAGTGTAAAACTGTCCTGCGGTTAAACTGAGTGTCGTACATCTGAGCACTTTCTCCTGATTTTTTTAATTTCCTATGAAAATCCTGTGCGTTTGAAATGGTTCAACACTTGGTAGTCCTGTGATGTTACATAGAAAAACAACAGAATACAAAACACAACCTCGTATGTAAACCTGATGATACGATGAGGAAATGGAAGACTTGACACAGAGAGGAAATGTTAATATTTAAAAAAAAAAAATCAAGTTTCAGCTTAAAATTCCACCAGTTTTTGTGCGTTTTTCTTTCCCTTCTGCAGTGCGTCCTATTCTGACGACATAAAATCTGCATGACAGAGTAGGCGGGGCTTCTGTCTCATATTGCAGGAAGTTAGTGTGAGGAGAACACCGGAGGCCAGAGATGTGAAAGGGCGGTGCAGAAATCCTCTCAACTGGACTTGTGACTGGTTTTGTGAAATAAAAACACGATGAAACATTCTTAGTTGGTTGTGATAAAAGCTCTTAAGCCGGCATCTTTAGAACTGGAGCCTCCGATGCGCCGCAGCATCCAAACCAAATGTCCTGAGGTATTCTGAACTCTCCGCTCACTTGTTGCCGGTGAGGTAGCGCAGTATCGCGTTCGGGACTTCCATGGTCTCGTCTGTGACCAACACAATGTCGTACGAGTCCAAGTAAGACTGCTTCCTTTCCTCCACCTGAGAAAAACACATCAGACGAGGATTAGCGTGTCGACTGTCGACTATTTGCTTGTGTTTCAGGTCCTTCTGTCATCTCAGGAATGCAAGAAGTACACATGTCCTCAATAAACTAGGGGTGGGGTTAAAGAGTTGCTTGGGTTTAAGTGCTTCTTCTTTACCTTGTCGTTGAGGAACCCGATCTTAAGGATGTTCTCCATGTCTTGTACCCCGTCGGCCATAGTGAGGTCTCCCAGCGAATCCCCCAGCAGCAGCACGTTGGGTCGCGTCCGCAGCTCCTGGAAGTGGCCGGTGTTGAGTAGAGCCCCCTCCCTTTTGTTGTAGATATGGATCAGCACTCCCTTGAAAGCCCTCAACACTCCCTGTACGGACAGATCGGGAGTCAAACTGGTCATTTTAATCCCCGTTGTAGAACGACAGTTCGCGGCGTGTGAAGTACTCACAGATTCATCAAAGTGCATGTAGTTGGAGAAGACTTTGACGTTGGGGTAGAAGACCCCCGCCTGGCGAATGACCTCCTCTAGGATGTCTCCTATTCCAGCAGAGAAGATGAGCAGAGGGATGGTGTGCTCGTGCAGGTGTTTAAAGAAGAACTCGTAGCCATCCCTATTGAGAAATCCCCTCATTATAAGACTTAAAACACAGCTGTCATTAAATAGTTGTTAAATATGGACTTTTAGAAGGCTGATTTCTCACCTCAGCATGGCGTCAGACTCCTCCACCACTACAGCCAGCAGGTCTTTCTTTATCTCCTGCTGCACCAGCAGCTCGTGGGCTTTTGTCCACCTGTGAGGTATAAAAACCATCCAGTGTTTTGCGAACACATAAAAATACACATTTTTAAATTAAAAGCCGTGTAGACATCCTCACCATTCCACCATGAGGGGCAGCTTTTCCTCTATTGACCGGGAGGAGTCGATCTCTATGGGGTAGTACGTGTTGAGGAGCTCCTTCAGCTGACGGGAGAGGACAAAACTCAGAAAACCGTGCCTAGAAAAAACCCACTTCTGCTCTCAATGCTCACTCTTACCTGTCCTTTGCATTCACTGGAGATGAGTTTACTGTTGTCAAGAATATCTGCCAATAAAACACACGACACGGTGAGCAACACTGAGACAAAGACAACCCTAATGGGCATCACAAACTGTAGGTGGACTCACTGTGGCACGTGGGGCACCTTTGACCGTTGTATTTGAACCTTGTGAGGGTCATGTCAAAATCTGAGATCACCTGGATGGAAAATATGAACAAATAAAAATAAACTCACTCATTCATTCCATAGAAGTCAAATGTGTGTACATTTCAGAGGCACGTCATAACAGCTCTGAACTACTTCAGAGGTGATACCAAACCTAAATCTGATCCATTCATGTTTTTAAATGAAAACAATAAGACAATTATTAACCCTTTACAAAAAAACGGTGTGACTTTAAATCGATGATCCAGAATCCAGTCTCAAATGTGAATGACAGACCTGGACGGTATTGGAACCAGCCCTCTCCATGGACCGCAGGACGTCCTGTACCCTCTGAGGGTCCCTCATAAGCACACAGGGGTTGGACAATTCTGGAATCTTAGCATAGGAAATAAATGCAAATGTGTTAATGATTAACGATTATTGTTCACGATTATTGAAGGGGACACGTAATACACAGGTAAAAAAGAGGCGCCAGGGATTTAGAAGCTAGGCTAGCTCTAGTTGCTATACAGTACAGTAGGTACTGGGCTAGCATACAATTAGCTAGCTGCTATGCATTCACGTTAGCGTTAAGTGCATTATTATCTTCCCAAATAATAATAATATAAATTATTACCATTTTGTTTAGACGGTTGTCGATCTGTCGCATATATTTTAACAAAGGGCGTGGTGCCACTTGTCAGTTTCCGTGGAGTCGACGCTAACATCAATTTTTGCTTGGAAAAAAAAACCAGGAAGTATGAACTTCCACTTCCGTTGCCTTCCCAAACTCAAAAAAATGTCGGAATATCTGAATTTTACATTGAATTCATTAAGTCGCGTTATTGAATTTGTATGATAGAATACCGTCTATACAAATTCTGATAAATATGAACATATTTATTAATATCATACAACTTATGTTGTTGACTAAAGCTACCGAAAATGTGCTTTTGTCGTATGTATGTGTGCAACACTTTTGCCGTATTTATATGTACACTTTTGACGTATGTATTTATATATACGACACTTTTGAAAACACGTGAAAGCAACACGACTACTAGTATAACCTAAGGAAGTACGAACGCTTCATCCCGGACTCAGGAACCGATGAATGGTTCCCAGCCCGGCAGAACACTGGTGCAAATAGTTCCGTTTTAAATGTGATGACAGTTAAATAAAAGCGCAAAAACAATTCAAAGTGAAAAGCGAAGTAAAGCATTAACACCAAATAAACAAATCATTAAACGAAATTCTTAAGTATTTAAATACACAAATTCTTTAGAATAGTTAAGGTAGTTTTCTACACAATGTGGTAGATGCTCAGTGCGCCTCACCTTAAAACGGCTTTTACCCCAGTTTGTCAATTTCCCTGGAAATAAACCATCACAATTCTCAAGGAGGAGTTCCACTGCAGGATGAAAGGCTGGGTGGATATTACCATGGACCCGCTGAAATCCTGTTTCCAGTGCCTATGTCACCTCAGGATGACCCCTGAAAGGGGCTGTCATGTGACTGTGTTGTTCTTCATGCTATTGCCTATATTACAGGTGAACGACACATGTGTATCATGTGACTAAAACAGAAAATTTAGACTTAGAATGCCTAAAAGCTGTTCTAGCAAGACAATACCACAGCTGATGATTTAATAACTAATGATGTGAACTGTTTGTGTAACATGCTTATACTCATTTACTTTTATTTAAATAATGAAACCTACATATTTAAAATTGTAATTTTAACAGATGTTGATATAGATGAGAGCACATTTACAGTATGTGTGTGTGTGAGACTGGGTATATCAACCCACAGGTTTGATTCAGGCTTTGCCAAACCTGCTTTGCGATGAAACAGACCCATTGTTTGGAACCATATGTTTTACAAAACCACTTTAATTGCAAGTGATGACATTAGCATTTTTTACATCCAGTAGATGAACACAATGTCAGACTATCACATGCAAAGTAAATTACACTGCTTTCTCCACTTATTAAATGCAGTGTCATTTATGTCAATGGAAGTGGAAATGAATATCATTTCTGTTTTGTAACCGCTATGCTGTTCTCGGCGCCACATTGGTATTTTATGAATGTCGTTCAAAACACAATCCTACTTTAACCTCGACCCTTATTTCTTTTCTTTTCATTTCTTTGGAGGGTGACCACAGATCTTCATGTACATCCAGCTGAATGCAAAGTAACAGTAACAGGTTTTAAACAGGTCAACAAATAATTATAACATGGATGTTTTTTTCTGTTATCAGATCTTACTGGATGTCAGACTGGCTAAAACGACGCATTTCAATAATACAATCACCTTGCCTTAAAATGAAAACAAAAATTAAACAAGCAAAGTCAAAGTGCATCAGCAAATTAAATCCCTATGCTTCTATAAATGTCACAATTTAAGTTAAAAGTGCAGTCGTAGAAGCTTTTTCCCTTTAGCAAATCACACCCCCTCCCCCAAACTCGCACGCTATTTTTCTACGCATTCTTGACTGAGTAAGAGAACACTAAGCAGTAGACCGCTAAAGTGCAAAAGAGGAATGATTGAGCCACTGCGAATGATTAGTGCTCGATGCAGAGGCGAAACAAGACGATCCCACAGTATTAAGTTAACCCAAAAGGAATGATTTCATTACATCTAAGCACATCTATCTGTTAAGACGGTACCCTCTTCACAAACCCGGAGAGTCGTTGTTAGTTTTCAAGTGTTACATGAGCAACAAAAATGACAGGAATACACTCGGCACAAAGGGGGGAAATCACAAACTAAAAGCCACAGACGAGATCTTAAGCCCGACGTCCTCTCTAAACGAAGTCGTATTCACTTTCCGAGGCTGCGCAGCGACAACGAGAGCCATTCTAAAAAAAAACAAAAAAACCCAAGAGCGATGATGATATCATCTAATTCATGAGAGACTGAGATTGTCACAGTGTTACAACGGAATGAGAAATCTGCAGGAATGCCCTTATTAACGTTATCCTTCCCAGTACTGGCTTACAAGGAATGTAAAATATCCACAGAAATGCTTATGTAACACAGCTTTTACCCATTTATGTACAAACAGATAAACAGCATCTACACCAACATACTCGACAGAAGGATATACAGATGTTGGTGGCTATAGAACTCTCTTATTCACATGTTTACACTCGCCGTGCTCGCCTTCTCAGACCGCCAGCTGGTGGCGCACACATTTCGTGGTTTTGCGACAAATCGGCCATCGACAGAACAACGAAACCCAGAATGAGCAGAATGACGCAACACAAGACCGTCTGTAGCGTGGTGTGCATGAATGACGGTTGATCAGGACGGCCCCGAATGGAATGGTAGAGCTTTGCGATTCCCTCAGCACTCGATCTGCGACTGGAGCTGCCGACGCAGCGTGAGGGTGCGCCGGTGGAGCTGCTGCATCTGCTGCATGCGATCCCGCTGGCGAGCCAGGTTCTGGGGCATGGGGTAACGCTGGCAGCCGTAGAGGAAGCGGTAGGGGATGCGGACGTGGCAGGCGGTGGCGCGGCAGCGAGGTTGAGGCATGGGCGGCAGCAGCATCCAGCGTTTCCTCTCGGCGCAGTAGCGGTACGCCTCCTTGCGGTACTGCTTGTCCACGTCGTCGCTGTTCTTCCAGCCGCCAATGATGAAGACGTCCTCGTCAAAGTGGCAGATGGCGGCGCCCTCGATGCTGGTGACCTCTGGTGGGAGGCTCTCGAGGATTTCATCGGAGATTCGCCCGCTGATCTTCTGCTTGGCGACCTCATCCCTCACCGTGTAGCTCTTGGGGCAGCAGGACGCCGTGTGGTAGAAGTTGGTGGAGGCCACGGCCATCTGGAAGATGCAGTAGTTGTCGATCAGGGGCAGGGAGTCAACATCCTGCCACTGACGGCTCTCCGTGTCGTACCGAGTGGTCACCGTCTTCAGTCCGTCCTCGTTATCCGTATCGACCGGAGTGCGAGCGGTGACGTACACGTAGCGGTCCTCCACGCTCACCGCCTTCACATCTCGCAGGATTTTAGGCGCAGATTCCAGATTGTGCCACTTATCCTGCTCGGGCTCGTACACGCTGACATCCTTAAAGCCCGGGCTGAAGTTGCCATGGCCACCGATGCTGTAAAGTATATCCTTGATGCAGGTGAGGCCAAAGGAGTGCTTGCGGGTGGTCAGGTTGCTCACCTGCTCCCAGGTGTTGCGGTTGGGGTTGTAGCGCTCAACGGTTTTAGCGAATCCCGGTTCCATAGAACCGGCTACGTAGACGTGGGACTCTGTGGCGGCGATGGCGTGGCCATCCAGGTGGTTGTGGATGTGCGGCAGGTTCACCCAACGGTCCTCGTAGATGAAGTAGCCCACGCACTCGCTAAGGTAGTCCCCTCCTTCTGACACGCCGCCGACCACCATGATCACATCCATGTTCTGGCCGAAGCGAGGCTGAAAGGACGCCATGTGGGAAGACCAGAACTCCATATCAACCGACTTGAGGTTCTCGAACCTGATGGCGTGACCCTCCACCGCCTCCGACACAAGCCGGAGACAAGCCTCGTTGGCCGCCACCAGCTGCTCGTTCTTCACCACCCTGGTCAGGTAGGTGGGCTTGATTTGTGGCAACCTCAGGAGACGGAACAGCTCTTCGAAATACCGGTTGCGCTCCTCCGAATTCTTCTGCACCCACTTCACCACCGCCTCGAACAGCACCTCCTCGGAATCCACCGTTATCTCGGCGTCGGAGAGCCAATCGCGGACCAGGTGGAAGGGCAACGTGTAGAACTCTTCATCCTGGATGACCTTGTGGAAGTTGCGACGGATCATGTCTGCGGCCCGTAGAGCCAGCTGGTCCAGGGTGTACATGTGGGCCAGACTGTGCACCGCCACACAGTTGGTCAGACTCAGCTTCTTCTTCAGGAACTCCCCGCAGAAATCCTTCAGCTGCACCAGAAGAAACCTGATAGGACACACACACACACACACAAAAAAAAAAAGAGCAAAGGATGTGAGAGGATGATCGGTGTTGTTTTTTCTGCATGCATTGCAGAAAAAACACTCATGGCCAGATCCTACCTATCAGCCAGCTCCAGCACTTCATGCACATTGCAGGTGCTGACTCGTATTTCCCCGGTGTACATGTACTGGATCACACTCTCCACCGTGTCCGGGTCCGGCCCAAGCTCCGAGCTCCACTCCTTCATCTCCACTCGCCCGGATAGGGACTCGGAGAACTGTCCCCCCAGCAGAGGGGTGAAGTAATCCGTGGCCGCTGCCAGGACGGACCTGTGTGCAGCGAACTCGCAGCTCTGGACGCTCCCGGAAGCCGCCCCGCTGCTGAAGGCCAGCGTCACGTCGCAGAACAAGCCGAGCTTCCTCTGCTCGTTCTGCCGCCGGGAGAGCTCGGAGCAATGGGAGGAGGAGGTGAAGTCCTCCGTCTCTTCCGCGTCCCCGTCCCCGGCCAGGGCGCTGGGCGTGCCGTTGCCGCCAGAAGCGCTGCTCCTGGCGGGGTCCTCCGGGTTGGGCGCTGCCGCGGCCATTCTGCTACCGGTGCTGGAGGTGAGCAGTGCGGGGAAATGGAGTGAACTAGTGAGGGAAAGCGGGCGACATACGCAGCCACACATACGAATCACAACACACAGCCGGGGCGAAGTGCGTTCCGCGTTCGTCACTTCCGCATTCGAAAAGGAAACGTACTACGAGCAAACCCCATCAATGATACAGAAATGCGCAAAACGATAAGTGCAGAATATTTACGCATGATTTACGCTCTATTATTTTATTTCGGATTCAACAAGTAACTATAAAAACGTAATTACTTACCCCCCAATGGTGACTTCGTTTTGATAGTCTAAGGGACAGGGGAACGTCGAATGTGGAACGGACTTCATTGAGAACGCGAGCCCTGGAATCTGTGACATGCGCAGTGCGTTAAAGGCGTGGCCGGAGAGGTTTGTTGTTGTTTTTTAACTGTTGAGATTCCCCAGATTGGGAAATTTGTGACGTGTTCAGACGCAGGAAAAACCCGCAATAGATGCGGAGCTTCAGTCAAAAAATTCGGTTAAAATATCAAAATTGTGTTGATTAAAATATCAAAATTCTTCTGAAAATCCTTTTTTTTTTTTTTTTTTTGCTGTGACTGTGGATTCAAAGTGAGTCAAGCTTTATTAATCCTACTGCCCTACATACAGACCTACAACCACTTTCACCATGGAGGAAACTGGGACAAATAATAATGTGCATTTTTTTATTTGATTTTTCATGTGATTTTTTTTTAATCTATTGATTTAAATGTCAAATAAAACAAAAATCACTTCTATGTGTTTTATTTCCAAATACATCATGACACAAAAGACTCATTATATCAGAACATATTAAAATATTCAACTGGGTTTGAAATAGAAGGAAAATCAATTATATATGTCAGCCCGGCCATTATTAACTATATTTATGGCTCTGTAATGTGTCAAAGACATAAGTCATTGCCATTACAATAGCATGATTCTGTACCGGGCTAAACAAATATATATTATTAGTTAATATTTTCACCAGCTTTTTTGGAGAGACATTGACATTTTTAAAACTTAGGGCATGTTTGTAATGAAACCTGTGTAGTGACACCAGTCATATGTCAAAGTCCTTTAATGCATGAAAAAAACCAACCAGAGTGCTTGCAGTTAGTTAATCTAATTTGGGCAGAGGTTAATTTTGTATGTAGAAGATAAGGTTACACACACACACACACACACACACACACACACACACACACACACACACACACACACACACACACACACACACACACACACACACACACACCTTGATGACTTGACATCACTTATATTTTTATTGTAATCAGTCAATATACAACAAATTCATAGAGGCACATTCAGTTCACACTGAAAAAGTGGCAACACTAATGAGGTTACTTGTCCACGGATTGTTTTTTTTTAGTTTCCCAACATACCAGAGGACACTGATGAAGGCTGCCATACTTTGACATTTAGGGAAAAGATTCTGATTTTCTTTTTGATTTCAGAGAATTAATATACAAATCATTTTGTCCTGTATTCTGATTATAGTTTAATATGAACGTCGATCTGATCGTTTCCTAAGGTGACAGCTGTATGCTGTACCTGTAAAACTTAATTCTAAAGTTAATCACTTCCTTATTCTGCTGTTGAATTAATTTGCTTACAATAGTCCAGTTTATTATAATGGAATTATTGGATGTCTGTTAGCAAAGTCAAGACATTAAGTGTTAAAATAAATGTGAATTTAATCTGTACTTTACAACTTATTAGAAGACAGTTATAACTATATTATGGTGCTGATGGTAAAAATGGGCAAAGAAGACACATTCAAGTCATTTATATTGTGTTCTTTTGACGAATGAGACTCAACTTACATTTATAATCTTCAGGAATATATTCTCACATTTTCCACCAGTTGAATTAGAATATTATCAGAAAACAACACTAAGAAAGACTAAAAATGGTCCCATTGGCAGAGTAAACAGACTCAGGCATCACGTTTGCTTCTGTGTTAAAAACAATAAATGAGTTACAATATTTCTGTACCATTAATACACCTACATACAGTATATATATAAATAAAGCTCTGATCTACAGTACCATCTCATATTATAGACATTATTGCACTACATGTTGTGGTAAGTTCATGATTCTCAAATGGCACAATGAAGGGACACAACTGCTGGAGATACAGACACACATGCTTGGTTAATACAACAATGCTGTGATATTTGGGGTTGATAACAGCTTCACTAGCTGTGATAGTGATGGTCATAATGTGTGCCTGTTGTTTGCCTGTAGCTTCACAGTGTAGCAGGTTTTACTAACATAGAATATACAGTACCCAAGAACTGAAACTGTCAGCTAGATTAATAGTAACATCTTCCAAATGTCGTGACACCGCGTCAGGGTGACATCACAGTATGGGCGGGTAATTACCAGCTGAGGTGGGGGGGGGGTGTTTGTTTACATTGACATGTGTTCTGGGAGCACATAGGAGATGTCGTCCCAGGGGTGACGATAGAGACCCTGCCTCAGCCTCTTCTGGTCCAGGTAGTGTCCTGAGGAGACACAGACAGGAAGGATTGATTGTCACGCGAGTTCAAAAGCGTTTCCTGTGGTGTGTACACGTGTGTGTGTACCGAAATGACTCACCGATAAATCCCATGCTGCGTCCCAGGACGAAGATGCCATTCAGAGCTCCGATTTCTACAAACTCATCGGCCTCATCACTGCGGTGGGAAGTATGACAAATATAAGGGTGGAAATAATGCAAACATAAATATGTAAGGACTAATCGGTCTTGATCTCAATTCTCCAGCTACATGGCTTCAGTATACGATGTGTTCCCGTTAAAGAAAGGAACTGTATAAATGCATTACATAGACGGTTATTTTTGATTGGCTCACCGAGTAAAACCGCCGCAAGTCCTGAGTAAGTCCACAAAGGCGACACCGATGAAGCCATCGACATTCAGGATCAAGTTTGGTTTCTAACAGAAAGGATTGTGTTAGTTAAAATTAGAATGTATTAGTGAAGGCAGCAAATAACGGGATGAATGGATAAGTCTTACTTTGGAGGTGGTGATCTTCTCTACATCCAGAGCGTAGTCCAGGAGTTGGGTGGAGGGGAAATGCTGCTTCACAAAATCCTTCAAGATCTGGACCCTCATGTCCGGGTTGTTAATCTAAGGAGGAACAGGAACTCCCATGATCATTCCCAATCCCATCAGTGATGTAGTATTTCTAAAAACTGATCCCAAGTACAATGGTACTCACAGACTTCACCCTGTGTCCGATTCCCATGATCAGTTTGCCATCCTTCTTCATTTTGTTCACAAACTCCATGGGCAGCATGCCGCTGTCAAACGCTTTGCTGAACTGCTTTGCTGCTGCATCCAGAGCCCCTCCAAAGCGATCACCCTGACAATTAGCAAAAGGGAAGACGGTGTGCTGATAGTATTCTTTTACAGGTGAACAAAAAACCCATGAGAGACGATATGAAGTGTCGTACAATGGTGAGAAGGCCGGAGGTGAGACTGGAGATGAGATCCTTGCCGGCTCTGGCGCAGACGATGGTGTTGTGGGCCCCGGAAACAGCTGGGCCGTGATCGGCCGTCACCATGAGGCACATTTCTATGAACTGGCAGGCGTACCTGGGCAGCCTGCACTCACAGAATCAGGAAACCATCAGCTTCAATGAGCGTTAGTTAATGACAGACACTGGGGTGAGACGCTGACCTCCTTTGGAACCAGAGGAGCCCCAGGGTTCCCCCCAGGCCTATCTCCGACTTGAAGACCTCCGTGATGGGCATGCCTGCGTAGATGAGCTCCTGACCCCTCTCGTCACAGATGCTGGTCATGAAGGAAGCGGGTTTACGGATCAGACCCAGCTCCTGTTGGGAGAAATTTGTCACTCTATGATGGAATAGTCTTATTTTGTCTCAATGTGGTTTAGTTTGATCCGTACTGATCGTGTCCGGAGGCGTACTTACTCGTGCCCAAGAGTAATCCATTGGCACAGTGGGAGGAGGCATCTCTTCAGCCGGTTTGATAATTCCTTTACCAACAAGGTCGTCATAAACAGACCTACACAAATGCAAAAGGCAGAAAAAGGTGTAACAAAATCATGGAATCATTTTAAATGAGGGGCCAAAGCACGGATTCAAGCGAGGGAATGAATATGAGAAGATGATAACTGACTTTATAATGTCTCCCAGCTCATCAAAACTCCTGGGGACGAAGGCGCCGGCCTCCTTCAGGGCCATGTTCTTGGATACCGCCGTCTCCGACGCCTGGTTAGCGCAGGCTCCTGCGTGGCCAAACTGAACCTGAGCAAGAAGACGGGCAACAGGGGGTCAGAAATGTTAATAAAAAATTTTAAAAAATCATTCCCTCTGTCATGGTTGAGAACCTCGGAATCCATCGGCCTCTCACCTCTGAGGAAAACATGGTGGCGCATGTTCCGATGCACCAGCACACCACCGGCTTGGTGATGCGTCCCTGTTTGATCGCCTCGCAGATTTTATACTCCTCTGTGCCTCCGATCTGCAGGATGAAGCCGGATAAAGTTCGTAAAAGAAGACAATAAATCTGCAGACGTGTGACGGCGGAACTACTCCTCACCTCTCCCAGCACCACTATCATCTCCACCCCGGGTGTGTCCTGGTAACGCAACACGTGGTCGGTAAACACCGAGCCTGGGTATCTGCAGGAGAGCGTAAAATCAAACTGATTCAAATCCTACGTGTTGACATGGCGTAACTGAGAGATCGCTACGCACCTGTCCCCGCCGATGGCCACGCCCTCAAACACGCCGTCGGTGGTGCGGGAGATGATGTTGTTGAGCTCGTTGGACATGCCGCCTGAGCGGGAGACGTAGGCCACGCTGCCTGGACGGTAGAGCTTGGAAGCAAGGATGTTATCCAACATGCCGCCGGTGTTCCCGATCTTGAAGCAGCCTGGTTTGATTCCTCCAACCTGGACACAAAAAAACATAGAAATGTGGATTTGGTCATATACAAGAACAACTGAGTGGATCACGATGAAGCGAGACTGACAGTCGCCGGTCCGATTATCGTAACACCCTTCTCATCCGCTGCCTTGATGATCTTCCTGGTGTGGGCTTCAGGGATTCCTTCGGCGATGATGGCGATGGTGTGGATCTGAAAGCGATTAAAATAAAAGGCTTAACTTTTATTTTATTTTTCAGCCTTAACCCAGCAGATGGTGCAGGGTGAGGGTGTAGCCCACCTGCGGGTACTGCATGGTCTCCATGGTGCTGTCAAAGGCCGAACGCAACGACGCAAAACTGATGAGCACGTCCACGTCTGGGTGCTTCTTCATGGCGTCGCTCATGTTCTTGTACACGGGGATGAGGATCTCTTTGTGGCCCCAGTAGAACTTCTGCTTGTGGTCTCCACTGAAAGGCCGACACACAGAGAGGCCTTTGAGATTATTTATGATGTGACTGAAACGATGCGTTCAGTGACAGTAGGTAAACACGAGCTGGAGAGGAAGGGAGGAGTCCACTCACGTGAACGGGTAGACCATGGCGGCGACAGACGGCTCCTCTCTGGAGCAGACATAGTCGAAGTCCATCATGCCCTGAACGGCCCGCGTCTGCATCCCCCACACGATGGTCTTGGTGTGTTTACTGAAGAGGCTGGTTGCCTTGGCTACGAGGGAATCAACATCTGTTAGAAGTAAAAACTAAATATCTTCTATTCTTCTATCATCAGTGTGTTTAACCCAGACATCCCAGAAAAAAATCCAGGTTACCGACACCAACGAATAAAAAAAATGAACACATTTTGATTTCTGACATGTAAACGATTCCTCTCACTGTCCAAAAGGGGGCGCTGTGACACCTAAATGCTACTATGCATAATTATCCCAATACACCCAACATCCTGCTCAAAAACTAATTAAAGCACGGAATAAAGAAAGCCTCGTGTGTGTATGTGTGTGCGTGTGTGTGTGTGTGCTCTCACCAACAAAAGCTCCACTTTTGGCTTTTTTGGTCACGGAGCTCTCGACCTTGGGTTTGTTTTCCGAGAAAGACGCGGTTCTGCTGGACGTCGGCGTCTGGGAAGACAAATGAATACACAAATACATCAGTTTATTGTCCTTGGACGACTCTACAGAGTCATACATGTCATATATCAATGTAGATCTGTGTGTGTGTGTGCTGACAGACTACACGCCACACAGTCTTAATGGAGGCCTGAGGCTGGAGTGCAGCTTCAGACTGATCTGAGTGAGAGCGGCTCACAAAGCCCTGCTGTGCTCTCACACAAAAGAGCCATCGGGCTTCTGATAATCTGGTTCCCTAAAAGGACCAGACAGCGATAAGTGAAGCCGGGGCTTCATCTCCTGCTCCTTCAAACCAAACTGCAGCCGACGGAGTCACGACGGCCCCGGTGGTATCCGGTATGGGGGGGGGGGGGTCAGTGTGTGTCATACCGATGTGCTGCCGCTGGAGTTGAGGAGGAAGTTGGCAGTGTGAGCTGCGACGGGAGGCTGGTTGGGGATTGGCCGGTGGCCCAGCGCCATGCCGACGATGGCGGTCATGTGAGTCTCAGTGCCAAAGACATGGATGGGGATCCCGGTGGTCTTACCTGAGGGAGGGGGGGGGGGCAAACCAACCGATGGAAGAGTAAGAGGCACTGATGGGTAGAATGACCAAACACGAACCAATCACATCAGCGTACCGACTTCTCCCATCACTCGGAGGCCTTCCTGGTAGTTGGGTCCTCCGCGACGGACAAAGATGGTGACCTCGTGCTCCTTCAGCGGCACCTGATAGTCCCGGATGGCTCGGACGATCCCCTAGCACAAGAGCAGTCTTCCGTGAGCAAACCTAATAAATATGACAGCTGTGGCTTAAAGAAACCTGATACCGTACCTTAAATGTTGCTGCAACGTTTGTGAAGTTTGCGATGCTTCCACCGATGATCAAAACCTTTCCTGGAAGACGAGACAGAAACATCATTTCAGGAAAAAAAACACACACCTTTGACCCTTCACAGGGGTTTTGAAGCATCGGGTTTCCTACCGTCGGGGTGCTTCTCCCTGGTCATCAGAGACAGGATGGTCTTGGCGTAGTCGTAGGTCTGCTGCTCGCTGGGAGCTCCTGAATACTCCCCGTAATTGGCCAGCTCGCTGACGCCGCCGAGGTCACAGATCGTGTCGCTAGGAGTGATTTACATCAGTCAGAGGAAAGAAAACGAGGCTGCAGCTGCTGAGACTACACCGCAGAGATGGGATGTCATAAACGATTCCTTTAAATTATAACTACGCCAAAAAAAACCCCGTAACAATGCACAGAGGGAATAATTATTCCAGGATGGTGAGTCCGAGAGTCACGGTTTGCACACCCGACAGAAGGCTGCACGGTAAAGACACGGACTGAACGTTAAGAGTTCCGGCTGCATGATGGAGCGTAAACCAGACGTCTACCTGTACACCACAGAGGCCCCTCCTCCCGCCACCATGGTCCAGATCCTCCCCCGGGGGTTGAGCAGCGTCAGCTTGAGACTGGCTCCGCTCTTGGCGTCAAGGTCGGCGATGTAGGCTTCCTGCAGGAGTGGAAAGAAGGAAAGGTCACCGAAAAGTCGAGAGGGAGATGATTGGGGTCCTAATCAGGGCGAGCACCTCTCACGACGGGTCATTATGGCGCTGATTATAAAGAGCTCCAGCGACGTGTAAATATTAAGAGGTGAATGTTTTGGTGGTTGTGGAGGCCACAGCTGGTGGCTGAGTGTAAAGAAGCTCCAAATCAAAGGCGCCTGCTGTTCCGCCAGACATCAGGCCAATTAGAGTCGGCCTGCTGATGCAGTCTGGGTAAAAAAAACCCTCTTGCACCACGCTTAAAAAAAACCAAAAAACGTCACACAGTTCAAGTCTAATGAAAGAATGAAGTCTATTTCTGATGATTCGATTCATTTCCCATCATCCCCCAGAGATCCCGTCTCCCTCACCTCGGGATACGCCTCCCTGCCGAAGGGCGGGGGGAACTCCACGTCGCCCCACTTGGCCTTGCAGATGTAGTCGGCCGTGGCGTCGATTTTAGCCGCCATGTCCAACACGTACACGCCATCTTTTGTGACCACTGGGGGGACGAGAACGAGGACGTTAAGATCTAGAGTCCAACAAGACAAACATCCATCATGCTCGCTACGACGCGCCGGTAACCGTTAGCGACCGTCACAGGGAGGATGGTGACTTCAAACGCCATCCACAGCAGCAGCTGACGGAGCGAACGAACCGGCGCCCAATTAGTCCGTTATGAACACACGCTCCCTTCATCAAACATCAAGGCCTGAATTATTTAAGGCTGTTTCTCCCCCAGCGGTAAAAAAAAAAAAAAAATCTGGCAGAATCAACACCATGTTTCCTTTTGATGTTTATAGTTCATCAACAAATGACATATTTATGGATCCGTTTCGGGAATAACGTGCGGACGGCGGCGTCACACACCCAGCGGGTTGATCTCCAGGTAGGTGAAGAACAGATCCTCGTACAGGTTGAAGAGTCCCACGATGAAGCTGGTCAGAACCCTGCAGGACAGACGACACCCAACACATCAGAGCGTCACGTGTGGGTCTGCTGATGAGTTATGAATATGTTATTTAATTCTGGGCGACATGATAGAATTTATTTGTGCAGTGCATGCTGGGAATGAGAAACAAAATGCACGACGGTTTCGCTTTCAGGCGACGTGTCTGAAGGGTTGTTAAGGCTGAGCTGGAGGGAAACAGCCCACCTGTAAATTAACTGTCGCTGTGGCGACGGAGAAATAATTTACTTCCTCCTGTCAAAGCAGAAAATGGGGGGGCGGGGGTTGGGGGGCGAAGAGGAGGGTCAGTCTTACTCCCTTCTCCTGTCTGTCACTGGTGCAGGCAGCTTCAGAGCTTTTTACTCAAAATGGCCCACGAGGGGGGGGGTGGCTGTCAGAAATCCTCAGTGACTCAGCTCCCAGTTTCTGCTTTTGATGAAGGGGGGGGGCAGTCTTGTTTTTAACTCCGCGCATGACGGACGGGTGAGGAGGAGGGCAGGATGGGAGGGAGGGTGGGGGGTGACAGCAAGTGGCCCTTCAATGTCAGCCAGACTCCAGCGCTCCAGAGACGGATGGTGGCGTGCGGGCGGGGGGGGGGGACGCCGCAGCCAATCAGAACGACCGAACGTGCTCTGAATGTGACCGGGGGTAAAAACACTTCGCTGATCGAAGGAAAGTGAAGTAGAGAGAGATTGTCATTTGTCTAATGGACACCCCCCCCCTCAATAAAGCACCTCCTCCTACGTTGGTGTGCTGCCTTTCAGGTCAGGACGGACTCACGCTCTCTTGTCGTTGGGGACGCTGGTCAGCAGCTCCTTCCTCACGCCGTCTTCGCTGATCTTCTCCCCCACCCCCACCAGCAGCTTCCTGGCCTTGGCGTCCACGTCACCCACATCCACCCCTCCCTCGTGATGGAACAGGACGTAGTCGCCCTCCCTGGTGGCGTAGATGCAGACGTAGAACTCCTCCTCCTGCAGGACGGACGGTTAGAATTAAATAAACACCCTCCAGTCAGACCCGCCAGCGCCGCCGCTGAAGGAATTTACCTGCTTATGGGGGACGAACGGCTCGATCAGGAAGTTCTTCAGGACACCTTTAGCTTTTCCCACCTGAGGATCACCAGGATTAATAAAAATGTATTATAAATGAGCATAAAAACCAACTAGGATCATTACTGAGTGGAAGTAAACTGAAGGTAAAATGAGACCGATTGAAAAAGAAAGAGGAAGACGTGCCGCCGTTAAAGGCCAGCGGGCAGGAAGTAACGAGGGACCAGCTGAAAGCAGCCAGCCAGGAGAGAACAGGTAGAATTAGAAAAGGTCAAGAGGGAGTTTCTATTTTAAAGTGAGAACAAAAAAAAAAAAACAACACAAAGAAGGGAGGTTGATAAAGACTGGAGATAAGAAAACCTGCCAGACTGAAAAAACCCACGAGGGTTCATGGATGAATGAACAGACACCTGCCAGCATTCACGTGGCCAACGTGATTTCTACGGCTTTTGTTTGTGGTAACAAACATCCATAATTTACATGAAGTTTTATGAAAAATACGGAACAATTTCTACGATTGGAGATAAAACCTGATGGGAATTTGAGCCAAAATTCAACCTGGAGGTGAAAATAAAACCCAACAGTTTCAGTTCCTTGATGGCAAAAGGCTAAAAAACATTGATTAATATTTGAGATCTGATCCAGAAAAGACACCAATCACCAGAATGAAACCAACTCAGACTAGTAACCATGGAAACAGAAAATCTAAACAAGAATCACCCTAAAAAACATGAATTCAGCATCTGGTTGTTTTGCGAGAAAAGATGAAACAAATTTTGAGTTTTCTCCAGAAACAAAACACAACGGACAGATGGGCGGAGTTTGATCTTTTAATAAGCCACGCCTCATGTCTTTGTAGGCGTGGCTTATTAACTACAGCCATGCAAACAGCTCGGTCATGACAATGCTAACACGCTAACAACATCTACGTTTCCTTCACTATCAAACTCATGAAATTTCTTTACTTTCCTCATTTAGGATAAAAAAAACAAGTGAAATAAACATGGAAAAAAGAAATATAAAGATCTATTTCTTCACTCCATTCTCATTTATCGCCGCTGGCAGCTTCATCTCGTACGAACAGAGATGGATTTAGTCACACTGAAACGGTTCTTCGGTGCTTTATGAGCCATGCTAGCCGTGCTGTGTGTGGGGGGGTGATTGGAGAGGGTGGGTGACGTACTGTGGTCTCCTTCATGAGGCGGGACTTCAGCCAATGTCTGACGCCGTTCAGGTCCAGGTTGACGCCCACCAGCCCCAGTTTGCCCCGCCTCTTGATCAGCTGGTCGGGCTTCACCACCAGCCGCTGGAGGAGAGACAGAAACATCGTCTGGTTAAACCGGCGCCACTTCTTAAATTCTCCCAATAGTACAAGTTCTAGGATTGAATTAGAAGAATAACAAAGATAAAACACGAGCGATGACGTTTATTCACGCCGTCGACAAATTAAATGTTTTCCTTTGCCAGAAAAGTACATCATGTCAGGATGACACACAATGAGCTGGCGCATTTTCACGAAATTTGACTGGACAGTTTGTCATGTGACTGAATAAAGGGGTGGAGCCAGGATTAATTTTTCTCCTATAATTTCTTTTTTTCCCAGCATTATAATATAATTTAAAAAAAACAAAATATGGGCTTGATTTCTGAATGTGTGGAAGTGTGGGGAATTAACAAGAAAAAAATTTAATTTTTGAAAAAAAAAATTCACTTCCTGTTTAACACGAGGATTTGCATCAACACAGATAATTAAACTGTTTGCAGTTTTTTTAATGACATTTAATAGCTGTAATAACCAGAATTTAGATTAGATTACAAATTAATTAAACAGTCATGTTTATGAGTCTAAGAAAATTATGGGTTCCCAAAAACATGTCACCTAAGCGATAATGTGAACATCACTGATTTCCATCTGTTATATGTCATTTACCTTATAAAAACAAAAGCTAAACAGCATCCCGCCCGTCTGACTAAGGCCGCTCTCTCGCTCACACCGAAGATAAAGAGGATGACTTACGACAGAGGAGCCATTAGTATCTGGGTTCTCTCCAACGAGCGAAGAACACCGGGGTGGGGGGGACGAGGGAGGGTGAAAGTTAATGCAATTCCCTAATCAATTCTACCGCAGCGCATATCTCCGTGTATCTGCCCTCCCAGATACAAAAACCTTCAGCTGTGGAGGGGGGAATTTTTATCCTACAACATGACTCACAGAGTAATTAAATTAGAGTCTATTATGGCCCGTCTGGCTGCTGCTGCTTCGCTATGAGGATTGATGGAACAGATCGGTGAATAAGACCTGGAAGACTATGTACCTGGAGAGCTATTTGTGCAAAACATCCTGCCCCAGCTGAATTCAAACCTCCCTGCTTATCATGAAGAATTTTTCATTTCTTCCACACGCACACTTTGCATCTGACGGATGTGCAGGATGCGTCTCTGCTGCAACTAATGAGCACCAAGAGACCACTCTTCTGCCGGGCTAAGTAATTGTCTCCATTAAGAGGGGGTTGTATTTCACAAGCTAAAGGGAGAAAGTGTGATAAATTTATGATTTAACTCTCCCTGCGGGTTATATTAATCTTTTTTCACTGTTCATGTGTAGTCCGACGCTTCCGTCTCACCTCCGTCAGAAGCCACGGGTGATCCTGAGCCAGTCGCTCAAAGTCCGTCTCGGCCGTCACGTTGGCGTAGCGGAATCGGTTCTGGATGGCTGCCGTCGTGCAGATGTGCCTGTAGAGGAATTCCTTTCCCGTCTGCTCGGAGATGGCTTTGGCCGACATGACTGCTTAGGCTAGATGCAGAAAGACAGAGGTATGGATGAATGAATGGATGGAGAGACAAACAGGTGAGACTGGTCAAGACACAGTAATACCAGAGATGCTGAGAGATGAGGAGAAATGAGTGTTTAAATATCAGCAGGATTTCCTCCAACTCCAAGAAATTACATGACATTTAAACCCCGATTGTCTGGAAAAATAAAGAGGTGAAAAATCAAACATTTGGTCACTTCATTTCAAAGGGGGAGAAGTTTCCAATAACATCCTGTAGGAAATTTAGAATTTGGTGTTTTTATGTTTGAAACTATTGAATTAAGGCCAAATGATAAAGTCTTTTCTCAGGATGATGTACAGTAGGTTGTGACTTCTTGCAGCAATCAGATGGGGCAACTTCCAAGACTTCTACTTAAAGTTTACTGCTTATAGAAACGTGTTGTGACCTTTGCACTATGTTAATGAATGCAACGCAATGAGGTGATCTTCAACAGGGCGTTTATGACGCATCACTGAGGCTTATGCAGAACATTCAGACTGAAAGATAAACACAAAGACTATAAAATACTGTTCATTAATTAGATCCTAGTTTTAAAAACCCTTCCTGTTCTACGTGGTTCATTAAGCTGAGAGCTCTGATGTCTCCTCATTCAGGACTCCCTGCTCTACACTGCAGTCCTGGCAGCCAATAATGGAATGGACGAAGAAGACCATCTCGGGCCTTTCTCATTATTGATCACTGGTGTCCCTGAGTCACTACAGCCTCCACTTCCATATCCAGACGACATGGTTGATTCTGGATTCCGCCACGGTTCCATTAACCATCCACTTTCCGACCTACAGTAACTAAATATCATCATTCCTTCAGCACTGGTCTGGATGACAACAGTTATAATTAAAATCTGGGAGGATGGATGGCTGGATGGGAGAGGAGGCACAATCTGGCTCAGACCTAAAGCAAAAACTGAGTCAAGTCAAACACGACATTTTAAAAAAAAGGCTTACATTGATTTTGTAGATGCAAATTAATTTAAAACTATTTCTTTTCAAGTTTTCATTCATTTAAAATCCAGTCAAAACAGAACTTAAAAACACAATCTCATGTCTGTCAGTGTTCTACCAAACATCGTGAGCTGTACAGTACGGGATGGATTCGGGGGTGTGACGTCACAGGAGTCGGTTTACGGTGGACAGACCAGTTCATCTTGTCACGTTTATACCAGACAGGAAGGGAAAAGACGAGGTACGCGCAAAAAAGAAGTGATTTATATTTAGAAAAAGAATAATTTACCTTGTTCGTGATCTTTTCCTTCTTTTAAATCTTCTAAACGTGTTTTCCGGATAGATGTGGGACCGTTCTTCAGCTCCGCTCCTCTCTCGGACTGTATGAACCAGGAGTGCCGGAGGAGAGTGCCAGAGTGGAGCTTCCTGGGAGTTTTGTCCCCCTCGCGCATCTGCCGATAGGCTAGTCCGATCTCCCTGGCTTCTGATTGGTTCACCCGACACCGTGCTCTATTGCTGCCTTCAGGTTCACTGGGATTTATGTAATTGCTTTTGTCTATAACTTGGAGACCCGTGTCCTTTCATTCTTAATATTTTTACTTATTTGACAGGTATTACTAGGACTTTTATGAACAAAATACGAAGAGTGTATACAACATATAAAGTAGCTCAACTGTGATCATGTACGCTGTTTACAAATGAATGCATCCGTAATGTAATTAAAAACATTTATGACAAATTACATAGAAAATAAAACACTAACTTATATTAAGTATGTACTTGTACAAATAGCATTTTGTAATGCAGCAGCAATTGACTACGTAATATTAATAAAGTAAGTTCCTATTCTTTTAGCAATGACTACTTGTAATTATTTGGATTAAATCGCTTAAATTTCCTAGATCAATGAACTTTATTTTAGATTCTGGGAGCCCTTGAACGTCTCACATGTTTCCTCACTTGAAATCAGACAAACACGCCACTCATGAAGAAAACGACACAATTACCGGCCGCCGCTCCTGATTGGTTGACATACTTCCTTATCGGAGTGTCAACCAATGAAAAGTCACTTGATGTCGCTCACGAAAATCAGAGTTTAATGCCGTTCATCTCATAGTTGCAAAACTCGGCTTTTTAACCTGTCCTTGACCTAAATCGGCTACAGACTGGAGAAAGTAATGGATCGTAACCACACTTCTCATTGTATATTTGAATATAAATTATAATCCAATTAATTAGGTAAAGGTATATCTTGAATATACTGAAGAAGCTTCAGTTGTTATCACAATGGTGTCAACTTAATTTATCAATAATTTAAAAAAATATTTTAATTCAAAAACTTTCCAGCAAAGCTAAACGATGTTCTACATCCATCACGTCCTAAAGTGCAAACGACGAGCGCCCCCTGCTGGTTGACAATACGCGCACGTTGCGAGAAAATGACCAGGTGCAGATAAGACCGTGTTACATGGGTCCAAGTTACCAAACTGCGTGGTGATTATTGAGAAAAAACCCAACATGTGTTACTGAAGCAAAGCATGTTCTTTTTATTAAGTGTACAAAACAAGTGCAAAAATAGTGATTCATAAGAGCGACACAAAGTAGAACTTGCCCTTCAAACATTTTCAGTCAGAGGATACAAAAAAAAGAAATGCAATACATTAAATGCTATCCAAAGGCGGTAAAAATGATCAGATCAGTGATGCAATCTTGCGCAGTAGGAATGATTGCAAAACATGGACTTTGATTCACAGCATTTAAAAATTACTAAGTGCAAGCTGCAGAAACAAACTCATTAGTATTCTCCCTTTCAAACTATGCTCAGTGCAAAGATTTTACAAGGAAGGACCTCTATGTATGACATTCATTCTAAGACACAATGTTGAACCGGCGATGCATGCACTGAATGTACCTAGTAACTGTCTACATACCGAGTATAGAAATGTAATGTGGTAGATAACTGGAGCTGTGGAAGGCGGCTAAACTACATCAGTTTAAAACTAGCAACACCTACAGACATAGCCAGGCCCTACAAGTCTGGCACTGGTGAACAAAACATTAACAGACATGTCTAACTGGATCTGAAGGCATCTTGGGATGTGGTGCAAATCAACAGTAAAAAAAAAAAGGCACACAGCTTGTGGATTTAGGGTGTTTTTTAACTAAGACCCTAATCAATGCACAAACACACAAACCTTGAACAGGATTAAGCCTACATCTCAATGGATTCCCCCGTCGTGCTGGCGACACATCTCCATGCTTACCCTTTACAGGATGTTGCACTTTTGCTTTTTTTTCTTTGCGGGATCTTTTTTAGCAGGCTCTGTCTCCTTGTGGCCGTAAAAACTGGAGAAGCAGGCGGGGGCGCATATGGGCTCTCTGAGGCTGAGCAGCCACCTCCCTTCACCATAGTAGGCGAGGGAGCCGAGCCCCATTTCCTCCACCAGCTCCCCCTGCTGGCCTTCCTGCTGCAAGGCCAGGATTTCGAGCAGATCCAGACCCGTCTGAACCGGTTCAACGCCGTCGGCGCATCCCAGAGTGACATGCGCACGACTCCCTAGAGGCAGGGACACTGTGGGCTGTACTGACGTTTCAGCATCGGCGGGCCAGAGCAGCAGCTGCTCCTCCGTCAGGGACACTCTGGCACCGACGGTACGAGGAGTAACGAAGAGAGCGATCAGCGACAGCTCAGACACAGAACCGTAGGCACTTTTGACCGCCTAGAAAGTGTTAGAATAGAAACACATAAATATCATAGATGGACTCTGATGAATAAATATCATCTATAAATGTATTTAGACAAAAACAAATTAATCTGAGCACTTACAGGGTTCTGAGCATACTCTTTGGCACCTTCGGCTTTTCCATAGTCAAGGAATTTCGTCGTGCAATGGAGGCTCCCTTTGGCTTTAAAGTATTGCTCCAGATCCACCTCTTTCTCAGCTTTGCCAGTAACTGCAGACAGAATGAAATATCAGTAATATTTTATTCTATGATAAGGCAATCTGCTTGAATTAAAAAACTTAAAATATACACACAGTCAGTCAGATGTTTCTTGAAGGCCTCCAACGTGTCCAGAGTTTTCAGGAAGTCCATTGACGTGCACCTAACCTTGTCCTGGACAGACGACAGAAGAAACCAGCCAAAGTAAAGAGGAAGGGACATTTCCTCCAGCTGACCCTTCATGGCTTCCAGCTGGGCTTCTCCGAGTCCACGCTTGGTCTTCTTGGTCAGCTGTGCTGCATCTCTGCTCCACTCAGTGCACGGCTCCAGGAAGATAGCGACGAGACGCTGCTGCTCGGCGATCTCTCCGAGACGGGCCAGTCGGTCCTGGGTGTGATTGGTGTCGTCCACCACAAGCAGCAGAGAGGAAGCTGCCCCGGCACTGCAGCGGGCCACCACGGCCTCGTCCAGAGCCTTGTATCCGTCCACGGATGACTCCGGATCCTCTGGTTTCACACCATGGTCATCAGCGCAGATTACAGCGCACTGGTCTTTGAAGGAATCGGTTATGGCAGCCGCCAAAAAGCTTTTACCGCTTCCAGGAAGGCCTCTAAGGATGATAAGGGTGCGAGATGTGCGCAGGGCATCTTTGGTTTGCTCTTGCTCCAGGATGGCAAAAGAAAGAGATCCAGATGCAGGAGTTGTATCCACTTCCTTTTCAAGCTCAGCATTATTCTCAGATTCAGCAACTTGGCATTCTGCTGCTCCCTCAGCTTCCTTAACGGCATCAGACTCATTTGATTTCTCTGGTTCAACTTCCTTATTGTCGTCTGCAGGTTGCACTTTTTCCCCCGCAGCCGCTGCTTCTTCCTTTAATTGTTCAGCTTCTGCTGTTTTCTCCAGGGAAACCAAATCTCCAAGATTTTCTTTATCCAGTTGTTTACCTTCTCCCCCCTCAACTGGAGGTTCAGCTGCAACGTTTTCAGTGACCTCTTTTTCGGTAATTTCTTCCGCCCCAGTGCTCATTGCTGTCGGCAATTCTGCCTCAGTCACCACCTGCTCTGATTCTTTCTCTCGGCCGGGTGGTTGTGTATCCGCCGGCTGCTGCACCGTTGGTTCGGGTAATGTTTGCTCTTGCAGTTCAGCTTCAGGGACCGATTCTGCCAGTTTCTCTGGCATCGTTTCAGGGACGCTCTCTGCCAGAGGTGACTGAACCGTCAAAGGTTCTGGTTCATTCTGTATCACATGCTGCTGTTCAGACTGGACGTTTTCTGCCTCGGTGTCTAAAGCTGCAATTGGGTCAGAGATATTTTCAGATGACTCATCTGGTTCTGGTGGTGCCACGACATCAGGAATTGACTCCATTACAGATTTTTCTGCGGGCAAGACATCCTCATTTTCCATTCCTTCTTTTTTCTCAGACACTGTTAGGGCTACCTTTGCAGTATCTTCTGTTTCTTTTAAGTCTGTAACATCTACAGACTGAACTTGAAGCACCACATGCTCAGTCTCCTCCTCAACAGCTGGTGGCTTCACAGGTTCTGTGAATTCTTCTGGTATCTCCAATTCTGACACGGCCTCTTTTTCCATTACCTTGTCCTCTTGCTGCGGGGAATCAGATGCATCTAAAACCTCACTGCTCCTTTCAGTATCCATGTCTGGCTTAAAGTCTGAATCCACACACCACCATCTACCTTTTGCAAAAGAACGAAAAGAAACAGTTTATTTAGTCTAGCAATAACTGAACCTTGTGACGCATAGAAGCATCTGCCATAAAAAGGTTTTCATGTGAAGTTACATCAGCATTAACTAATATAACTTTGGTTTCCCCCAGCTCGGAAAAAAAAAAAAAAGCATTCTGTACTTCAAAGTATCTCAGAAAGAAAAATACTGTATTCAAATCATGCACAGCTTTAGTAACTGCACCAAACCGTGTCAACAAATGCAGACAAAGGAGAAGAAGGAAAAGCATTGTGAGGAAGTGGTAGAACCTGACACTAGAGCTGCCTCCACGGAGAGGCGGATCGATTCTACGAGTGATCGATGTCTGTTTTTAAACGCGAATTTCACTGATATTTGACTCCATTTATCACGAAACTGAAAGAGAGACCTGCCAGATGTTAGTAAGTCAAGAACAAAAACAGGGGCTAAAAGTGACCGAAACACAAGCGATTCAAAAAGGGGGAAATAACCTCCTCAAACGCGATCCGCTCCTTTCCGTACAGGAAGATAGTAAAATTTAGGCGTGGTGTTATTCATTTCATGCGTACGCAAGTTTGTAGTCTAAGTGCAAAACATTTACCTAAATAACGAATAGTTTGAAAACGCATTTAGTGTTCTTGTGTTGTTTCTCGCCGAGTTGGAACGTTAACGGTTCATTGTGATCAGACGGGGAGGGGCGGCTCACGTTAGCACGACAGACACAATTAAGCCTGACAATCAGTGATTTTGGCTAGGCTATAAAGAGCTAATAGCAGCGTGTCTAACTAAGTTTACCAGATTTTTGGTGCACATAGTACACTGGATATGTTTGTTTTGAACTTATTTCAATGCGTGTAAAATAAAAATATGAATGCAGTAAAATGCGCGGACGGCTTTTGTCTGCTAGCTGCCAGCTTACCAGCTAGGTCGCAGCGGAGCGGTCCGTTACGCCTCTGTCCCACACGCCTCACCGAGAATACAATGACAAGGCAATCCTGACTTCAGACAGGCACCCGCTTCAAAAGGAAATTCCCGGGAACGCGCAAAATAAGGCGTGGCCACGGACACACCTCTGGAGACCGGAAAGACGTCACCGGAACACAAATTTTTTTTGGAGACTAAAAAAAAAAAAAGAATTTAACGTTTTGTACATTTATTTGTATAGATTTTCTGAAGAAGAATCATAAGAAATTAGTAACTTGGTGGTTGTGTTGAATCAGAATTATCAATAACTTAAAAACACAAAAAAAATACAACTTAAAAACGACTTATTCAGCTAAAACACAAAAAAACATACAGAAAAGCTGATTTACATCATAATAATTAAAAATAATTCATTATCGAATTAATGACAATAAGTACTCTTGCCTTGTTATACAGAATTTATTTTCGTTAACACAATTTGTCTTGTTAGTGTTAATTTGCCTGTGGACAATCATAAATACATATGCATCTGTGTCATCATCATTTGTCACTTTTGAATTCATGTTAAATTTCAGTTAATATGAAAATTTAAAAAAAAAAACAACCTGTGTCAAGACACACACACCTAAGGCTGACATCAACCACAATCACTCACAAAGACAACAAACATACAAACAAACTTTAAACATTATTTATTTTTACTGCCAACTAAAAAATATGATGGTTTTTGCAATTCTTTAAAAAGTATTTCAGCTCCTCAGTTGATTAAGATGACATGTTTTGTTGTATTAATTCAGAGCTATTGCCCAAATATCAGTCTGAATCATCAGACTTTGATTAGACGTCTTCACTGCTGCTTTGCCTCATCAAGAGCCTAGAAACAGAGTGACAAATGTCAAGATTAAAAATGGTTTTAAATGGACCTTAAAAGCAAGTTGAAGCACATGATAATGAAGAGGGAACCTTTTGAATGGCTTTCATTGCATCCTCATCTTCCTGCAGTCTGGCACAGGACAGGGCTTTCTCAAAATGGGACACGCAGGATTCAACATTTCCAAGTTTCACTGAAATTAAGACAAAAGTAAAAAGTAAAATATAAAGCAAACAATTTAGAATATCAAAATTAAGACATTTTAGAAAACATTCTGAAATATTAAATGCAAAATTAATAAACAAAAAATAATTACACTCTGCTTGTGCAACCAAAACATGAGCATTTATTTTCCATTTTTCATCTCCAATGTCATCGGCTGCAGCGACCGAACGGACGCCGTAGCCTCGTGCTTCTTCTGGGCGACCGAGCTCCAGAAAACACCAACCGATCTCATGAAACAACCACGTCTTCTCCAGACCGCCACGGACCAACGGAATCTTCTTCTCCCAGCTGGAAGAAAGTTAATAACTGATCTCTAGACTCATCTTCCACAGACACAAAGTGAAACAAGATTCATCACAAGGTTGTGTCTTAATTTTGAAGTTAATTTATAAAACAACATTATATATTATATCATATATTATATGGGGTATTGATTTTTGATTTTGTACTTACAATTCAATGGCCTGAGAGAACTGACCGAGTTGAGCATAGACACGTCCAATGTTGTCCAGAGCTCTGGACATTTTATCTGGGTCTTTGCTGTTAACGACACATTACTGAACACTTAATCCATTGTTTTATAAATGTATGACTGCTGCAATCTGACTTCATTAAATTCTCACCATTGTTTAGCCAACTCCAGGTCTTTCTGGTGATGGTATAAGGCTTGTTCCATGTCTCCTATTTCGATCAAAGCGTTTCCCATACAGCTATGCAGGCTGCCTAAAACCTCTTTTTTGTTAGGCACTTCCTTCTCTGACCATCCCTGCACCATCTTCATGACATCTTCCGCCTTCTTCAGACTCTCTTCAGCGTTACCAGCTGTCAACTCTAGAACAGCAAAAGTGCAACGATCTAAGGCTCAAACAGACAAGCAAGAAGCAACGACTCCAGCCAGACACCTTCCTCACCTGCATCAATGTCGTCCAGACTCCTCAGCAGAAACTGCGTTGGGTCACAGGTCACGTTACGATGGGCCTTCCTGCATTTCTTCTGCTTGAGCTTGCTTTGGTGTTCCTGTGAACCGATGGGTTTCTCCTGGCTCCACAGCTCCATGCAAGTGTCGAGGTATGTGAGGCATCCATGAATAACGTCCCTCAGCGGTTCTCCACCCTTCGTCTTACCTTTGACCAAATCTGCAGATCATTGTTTGACAGCTTCACACGAGTGTCTCAGTAATCAGTTAAATAATGTTGGCCTGAGTGAAATTACATCATACTTTCATCTTTGAGCAGGTTCTCTAAGTATTTCTTGTCACTGTAAAACTCCCCCAGCAGTTGTTTGGTTGTCATCTTCTTCTTAGGAATCTTCTGGGGCTGCTGTTGTTTCTCCTTCGTCAAATGCTGAATAGCGGTAATCGGCTGAGCCCTCTGTTCATTCAGGACGACGCGAGCGTCGATATTCACATACAAACAAGGGAAAATTTTACTTTCAGCCACTAGTTAGAAATGTAAACCCACACTGAGAGCAAACATTCTTGCAGTAGATCTATGAGTTAGTAATTCATTTAATTTGGAGGTTCATGATGAGAACCAACAAGGACCCACCTCCTCGTCTTTCTGGAGAAACGACAAGTCGCCCTTAATCTTCAGTTTGACAGAGGAAGGCCCTAAAAGGGGCAAGAAAATAAGATTTTTGTTAGGAGGAAACTTCCTACATGTCAGTTAAATCCCCAAAACAGTTTTGAATGTCTCACTTCCAACAGAGCTTTCTATGGCCTCCTGTGCTTTCTGGATACCCAGTCTGAACTCCTGCACTTGTGGGCGTAGTTTTTGTCCTCTGTGGTAAAAGACCAGAGCAAATTCAAATTCTCCCATGTGGTACAGCGCCTCTGCCTTCTGGTACAAACCCTGAATGATCACAATAAAATCAATATTCAGTGTAGGGTTTCAGAATTTCTCCCAAATTTACATTTTGAGTGAAAGTTGACATTTAAAATAGATGAGACAGAATTTATTTATACACATTTTACAAATAATAAGGAGTCACGCAGGTTTGTTTTTACAGAACCATAAAATAACAAATTCAGTATTTTTTTTCATATTAAGATTACAGATAAAGTGTTTTTTTTATCCTGAAATTAAAGGCTTCAACATTTCTAGAACTTCTTGACCTCAAAAAATGTGGTGTCTTCCTTGAGTGAAGCTTCAGCATCTTCCAGAGCGTCCCCAGCCTGACCCATCTTCAGGTAACATTTGGATCGGCCCACGAAGCAGGTTCTGTCACCAGGCTTCAAAGTCAGGGCCTAAACGAAGCATGAATCATTCCTAGTGTCTTACATTCGCACAGCAGAGCAGAATCACCCTCCAGCTAACTATCATTAGCTCACTACTCACCGATGAATAGTTCTCTATGGCCTTTTTGTGCTCTCCTTTCAGGTACAGCCAATCCCCGTTGGCCACTAGAGTGGAGAAGACGCCTTTGGAATTTTTGCGGTCGTGATCCCCGTCAGTTTCTGACATCTCAACTTTAAATTGATGTTAAAATAATCAGACAGTTCAAACCAGAAATATCTAAATGGGTCACTGTCTGGTTACCCGTATCCTAGCAACCCCACTAACAAACATAACTGGGGAAAAGCGCCATCTGCTGGTCTTCTTGTGTAATCAACTCTCATACCGATCATGCTGCTTTTTCTGTGCAATACATACACGGTGTGTAAATTTAAAAAAAGATAATTAGAAAACTTAATACTGTATTCTCATTCATGGGAAAAAAAACAATGAAGGGAAACCCTAGAGGAGTCCAACTTTATTGACACGGCTGGTAGAATTCAAGGCTAAAGAGAGGTTTGTTTCACAGAAATAATGAAAAAAAAATAAAAAATGAAAATGAGGATGAGAAAACTCTTCTGGTCTTCATCAAGTGCACCCAGAAAAGCACCTTCAGGAACATTATTCAACATTATCATTTTCCCATCAACACACAACGCCTCTTTCTTTCGACATTAGCAAACACGTTCTATTCCTACCTGTTGCACTGTGTAAAAATTACAGCATTTCCTTTACAAGCAAATGTCTTCCTGGTTAAAAGAAAAGTGTGCTCACCTCACGCGGATGGTTTTTGTCAGGCAGTTAAATGTACAATAAATATACATATCAAAATTATAAAATGAAAAAATATGAACTATCATCACAACACTTTACATTCCAGTAAAATGTACAATGCAGCAATCTGTGAATGGCGACATTAAACATAAAACCTGTGCTGACATGGGGGAGGCGGGGGTGGGAGGGGTGGGGGTGGCACGCTGGCAACAAAACCAGAACAGCTGTCTCTACTGTCAATCTTTCGAGTGTGCTTCAGCTGTCCTGTGTGTAGGTCTAGGCTCCAGCTGTAGGGAATTTTAAAAAAACAAACGCTCGAGTGTGTTCAATTTGTAGCAGCCGACTGTCAGTCAAGACAGATTGTTCAAAAAGGGGAGAAAGGTCCCGCTTGCTCTGTGTTTGCCTTCTGAAAATCAGAGAGCAAGCTATTAAATTTCATGCAGAGAATACCTGCTCAGTATTTGTCTGAGAGGAGCCGGATTATAGTGTGTGCAAAGCTCAAGAGTTTGACCACGATGTCACTTCCTTCGATGACCCCTAAAAGTGCTGATATAATAGCTGCACAATCTCTCTTATCTCAGAAACTGAGAGACTACTTGGACCATGGTTGCTAATCGTTGCGGGCTTTAAAGTTCCATCGAATTCCTTCCTTCAATTAGGATTTGATTTTGCCCTTCTTTTACTCAGTAAGGAAGAAACCAAATCCCAGACTGGTGACACTTCAAACTCGGCCTGAGCCTTCTCGGTGTCCTCGCTACACAGGCTTTAAATCATTTGATGCATGTTTCTATCGGGTTGCATTCAATCAGTCAGCGGCATAGACAAGAAACTGACTTGCAATCAGTCATTAAACATGGATGGTGGGCCTGGGGGGGTTGAAGTTATCGGAAAGTCCTGATGTAGTAACTGTTTAGGTTGATGAATCCTCCAGTTAACCAAACTGGAAGAAGAAGTTTCCTGGTCCAGATGCTGAAAAAAACAAAAAAAGCAAGTCAATAACTGACATGTTATCAAAGCGTGAATGTTGTAACATTGGGGGAAAGATAAATTACCTTCAAAACTAAAACCCCCAGGGCCTCCGAAGAACGCCTTGAAAATGTTGTTGGCATCAAAATCTGAGGGAGAATTAAAAACAAGATCAGCAAAGAACTTCTAAGCAGAAACACGATGGCTGTTTGACACTGAGGCTCGAGGCTCCGATCCCCGTCCAGACCCAGAGGCGCTCACCTCCCATGTTCATGCCGTCGTCCTCCAGATCCTGGCCGCTGTCGTAGCGAGACTTCTTCTTGGGATCTGAAAGCACGCTGAAAGCCTCTCCCACCTCCTTGAACTTCTTCTCCTCCTCTTTCTGCAGCTCCGGGCTCGCTCCGCTGTGACGGTCTGAAGAGGAGAAAAGCGGGCGACACGCCACAAAAAAACCCACAAAGGTCACTCGGGCTGAAGGAAACCTGCGACCAACTGTACCCCTGCTATAAAAATCTAAAATATATACAAACCTGGGTGATGTAAAAGAGCCCTTTTGCGGTAAGCTTTCTTGATCTCATCTTCCGTGGCGTTCTTATCCACCCCAAGAACTTTGTAGTAATCTTTCCGTTTGCTTTTCTTCAACTCCAGCTGAGCGACTTTCAGGAAGTGTTTATGTTCTACATGTAAAAAAAAAAAAAAGACAAGTTTAAAAAAATAGTGATGGGCAAAATAAGAAATAACCAAGTACGGAATGCTTTGACAGCTCAGGAACAACAGACGGGTTTGATTCTGACCTTTTGTCTTCTCTGTCTGGTAAACCTTCTCGTAGTCTCGCACCGCCTCCTCGTACTGCTCTGTGTCCATGTAGCTGCAGCAGAATAATCACAAATTCACATTCAAAGAACAAACACAACACGCAATCATAAAAGCTATAATGGCTTCTGATATTTATCACATTGTTAATTTACAAGTGGCCCACATTTTCTGGAACAAAGGGCAATTAGAAGTCATTCATACCACTGTGCTCTCCGTAAATAGGCCTTGATGTAGGTCTCATCCAGCTTAATTGCCTTTGTGCAGTCTTCAATTGCCTGTTCTAGTTTCTTCAGCTTTCAAAGAAGAATAAGAAAAAAAAAGTGTGACCTCAGATAGATGGAGACGACTACCGACCTAGTTCTCTTGATGAGACAGAAAATTCTGTCTTTACTACAAGCTTGTTATCAAAAGGACATGAGAACTTGAGATAAACTAATAATAATAACTAAAATAAAGCAAGAAGGATGCTCAGACTCAATTTAGAGTTCATGACTGAAGACACCTCACCTTAGAGCCGACAGTGGCCCTGTTACAGTACAGCTTGGCGTTCGTCTTGATGTTGTTAGGGTCTATTGTTAGCGCCTCAGAGTAGAGTTCATAGGCCGCCTCAAAATTTCCCTCCTTGAACGCCTTGTTCCCGTCCTCCTTCTTGGCTTTTAGTGCTTTGGCATTCTGGGAAGACAATAAGACACAAACCTCAAACAGTAATTCTAATTAGTATGTAGGAGGAAACATTACAAATATGGTTCTTTCTACATTTGAGAGGAAAAAGCTCTGAATTAGTCATGAATGTTACGGTCTGCTTCACGACTCACTCTGCACGCGAGCCGAGCCTTGTCGTGATCGGGAGCCATGCGCAGGGCCTGGACGAAGAACTGGACAGCTTTGTCGATGCAGTCCTCGTAATACAGACACACACCCCGGACATAAAGCGCGTCGGCGTTGGTCGAGTCCAGTCGCAGGATATCACTAAGAAGGAACAGATATTCATGATAAGTTTAATTAAAGAACATTCTGTCGTCACTTTCTACATATTTATAAACTTGCTCTGCCATTATGGGAGCTTCCCTGAAGCGTTACTGCACATTTCACCCCCTGTCAAACACTCGTCCTACCTGGCCACTGACTGAGCCTCGGGGTAGCGTCCCAGCAGGGCTAAGCACTCTGCCTTCAGTATTTTGAAGCGGTGACAGGCCGGGGCAGACTCCAAGGCGCGATCCATGCAGAAAACCACCTAGAAGCAAACGCAGTCATTGTTGCTTCACGCCGACATACCACACAAATGACAAAATTAAGTAACACGACGATGAGCGTCTCACCATCCTGAAGTCTCGCTTCTCAAACCCGATCTCTGCCATTTTCTCGTATTCAAGGATGGATTCTGAATTCTTCAGCTGACAAAGGAATTTGTGTTATTCAGGGACAACGAACTGGAGTTGACTTATTCCTTCCAGCTAGCGCTGACCGTGATCTTCTGTGGCTCTCTCAGCTCGTGTAAAACTAGGTCAATCCAAACAGCAGTGCTCATGTGGATAGCCTAAAACTTCTCTTGTGGCTTTTTCATTAAGGATCAACAGCTGATCTCCTCTTAAAGCACTAAGCATCAGACTTAGTCACTTCATTTACACTGATTTGGTCAAAGCTTATCTGATGTTAAAGTTCTAAGGTCATTCTCTGTCAGACTTCAAATGACTCACCTCCTGCTGGGCCTGGCTGTTGTCTGACTCCAGCTCCAAAACTCTCTGGAAGCAGCGGCTGGCAGCCATCGCATTGCCAAGCGACAGGTGACACTTACCCTCTCTCAAATGGCCCTGTGGGTACAACGCTTACAGTTCACCAATGGAAACTAATGCATTCATTAGTTCTCACTATTCCAGAAGTAACCGGGCCCTAAAACCAGGCCTGCTAAAACCTAAACCATGACGAGCTTTAGAGTTAACAACGTTATCACTGGGGTGGGTGTTATCTTTACAGTTTCAGCTCCAGACAACATGAATTTTTCTCGCAGATTTGCTGTGACAACTGTCAAAAGACAGAAAAGGACGACCAGTTTTACAGCAGCGAATTGTATTAGGGCTACAAAATGTTCTATTAGCCATATTTTTACATATTCACCTCTAATTTTTTCAAGTGGGAATAAAATGCAAGTTATTAACTACTTTTTAAAATACGTAAAGCGTGAAATTATCCATTATCGTATCAGAATCAGCCAGTGAGAATCAGCCCGCTAAATTATAATGCCAGTAAATCTGCAACGATGAAATAAATCTGCTATCGCTCGGGTTTTAAGAAGCACCATGGCTCAAAAAGCAGAAATACAAACATAAAACAATTTGTTCCAACGAGCTGAAAGTTACACAACACTGCAAAGTCCTAAGCCGCAACTTTGAAAATGTCAAGTCCCAAGATTTGTTTCAGGGTTTCTGTCACTATGCCCCAAACCTCCTTAACAGGGTTGGTTAGTTAGCTTTACATAACTAAGTTATTCAGTTTAAGATTTTTTTTATACATGTTATAACTAATTAAAAGTAAAAAATTATGTCTCAAACTACATTCCATGTTAATTTTTGACTCATAAATGAAAATACTAAACATTATAAAAGCAGAGTCAATAAAATGCAAAGACTCACTTCCCACTACTTGCCTTAATGAATGAGTTATCTAGTCGAACAGCTTGCTGGGAATCTTCTAATGCCTCTCTGTACCTATACAGCATCATTAAAGTAGCTGCACGGTTTCCATAGTAACTTGCATTCTTTGGACACATGTCTGTAAAAGACAAAAGACTGACACTTTATCAAGAACACACTACAGTATATTCAAACTTCAATCCAAGCACGCTCTCATTCATCCGAATGAGATGACATGCAGACAAGCAGGATGGTGGAGGATATTATTACCTATGGCCTTGGTGTAATAATTGAATGCTTCGGCATAATCCTTCTTGATGTAAAAGGCATTGCCTTGCTCTTTGAAGCCCTCCGCTTCCCTGTATTACAATAAGACAGAAAAAAAACTGTTAAAGGATTGGAGAGGCAAGACTGTACATGAACATGATGGTGATCTGGGTGACTGGATATTACAAATTAATTCATTTACATTGTTTAAGCCCAATGACACGTTCATAAACTGTATTAAGAGATCATTTCCATAGATGTTAATGTCATTGTGCAGAAGAGAACCTGCTGACCTAAGTTTGCTATACATAGACAAAGCCAAACCAGCAGGGCAGAAGTGTCTACACCAATCAAACACGCAGCTATTCGGTTTGGGGCAACGGGGGCCGAGCCAGGAACATATGACACCATGCTGTGTGTGACTGACATGACTTTTTTTGGAAGCCTTTCCTTTTTACACCACGACCCCAGCGTGTGATAGCTGTCATTAACAAAAGCTAGCTAGTTCACCACTTAGCGTCATACTTTGAATAGCTGTACAGAGTTAAAAAAAACAAAACAAAGATCCCTAATAACATTTTACATTCAAATAATAAAAGTAGACATCTATATATATAAGAGTGTGTCTCAAAGAAACCCCTCAAACACCCGCAAGTTGAGGACAACAGCTAAAAACGACGCGGGGCAGCGCTTCACGTTAGCTAAACAGTTAGCAGTAGCGTGCTATACTTAGCTGTCACTACCCGAAGAGCTAATAAACATGGCAGCGGCCTTTTAACAAGCGAGCCATTATGAAAAATCTTTACAGCTGTATTCCAGCTACTGACAGAAAAAGCGTCAATTTCGATACCTTTCTAATTCTTCGTCACTTAGCATGTCCGTGTCAGGGTCCATATCGCAGTTCTCCGTCGCCATTTTGCCGTCAGGGGAGAGGGGCGTGGCCAAAGGCTGCAGTAGTTACGTAGGCTGTAAACAGGAAGTGGTGTCTCCGGGTTAGCAGAGCGGGTTTGTTCCAATTTAAAACTATTCATACTTCTAACACTTATATCCCCGCAGGTAGACAATAATAGCTTATATTGATGAAAACTGTGTTGTTTTGTTTTAAATAACGTTAGCTATTTGACATCACGTGATATCCCGCTTCGCTGTCAAATACCTATGCTAGGCTACATCTTAGCTGAATTTTACATTGCATTTCATATGCCGTAGATTCTTTGCATGCTATCTCAGCTAATCTTTAACAGGTTAACAATGCAAATGTGTTGTTTCAGCTGTGTCGCTGTTTATTGATTCTGTGTTAATAACCTTTTAACAGCGATACTACGTTATAAAGTTAGCTTAGCTGTAAGCTAATGGTGTCCCATGCACTGAATACATAAGCTAATGAAGTGTCATAATTTGATTTATTCACAAGGTTTTCTGTTTGTGCGACTTCTCAGGAAACTATACTTTTTTGATCCGAGAGGGAGAGTCATGGGCAAAAGCTGTAAAGTGGTTGTTTGTGGCCAGGCTGCAGTCGGTAAAACAGCTGTACTGGAGCAGCTGCTGTATGCTAATCATGTTGCAGGTACTTCTCGTCACTTATCATCATGCTGATGTCAATATTTGGAGTTCTGTAGGTTCACCATGCTTGCAAGTGTTGATTGTCAAGTTTTTGGGCCATTTATATTTCTGTGTCATTACTGGCGTTGCATATTTTAAAATGTGTTTAAAATGTGTTGCGTGATTTAACGTGATCTTAACACCTGCATTAAATAATTACTTGGTTATAACACTTGAATAAACCAGGTGTGTCATTTTATTACAGTAAATAACAGTGCATAGGCAACTTTATCACAAAGCACCATTCCATTCATTCATAGACTCTGGTCTGCCAAGCAGATTCATCACCTCACCTGAGAAGGTTTTTACGTAGATTTGGTTTTCAGGATATTAAAAAAATATAAATTCAGATTTCATCACTAAAAGTTGAATCCAAGATTTTTATTCAAAAGGTCTTCAGCATCACGAGTGTGTTTTCTGACATCCAACCCAAAACTACTGAACCGATTTACATGCAAGTTGGTGGAAAGATGAGCCTCATATCAAACAAGAACAAATTTTGAAGTGGATCCAGGATTTTATCGTCTTTTCATTAGCATTGCAAATTTATGTTCCTTCTGAGTTTTGTCCAGTTACTCTGGAACCAATTTGAGAATTATGTGAGACAAATACCCACAGCGTGTGTGCAGTCTTGTGTAGATCAAGTTGGGATTGCATGTTGACTATCATTTTGCCAGTATATAACAACAACAAAGACTTTTAAACAAGCTAAGACACCCTGTTATTCAAACTATAATGTATATTTCAGCCAAGGAAATGTAAAAGATGACCGTGTGTGTCTGTTTTTGTTTGTCCACTGGCAGGTTCGGAACCCATGGAGACTCTGGAGGACATCTACATAGGCTCTATAGAAACTGACCGCGGCACACGAGAGCAGGTCCGTTTCTATGACACCCGCGGACTCCGAGATGGGATGGAGTTCCCTCGGCATTATTACACTTTCGCAGATGGCTTTGTTCTCGTCTACAGCGTTGACAGTAAAGAGTCCTTTAAGAGGATGGAGGCCCTCAAGAAGGACATCGACCGTCACCGAGACAAGAAGGAGGTGTGGACTGATTCCAGCTACCTGCTCCTGTGACCTATTTTTGAGAATCTCCTTATACTAACCAGATGATCCTCATCCTCATTCGCAGGTGACCATCGTCGTTCTCGGTAACAAACTGGACAAGCAGGAGGAGAGGAGAGTGGACTCTAACGTCGCTCAGAACTGGGCCAAGAACGAGAAGGTCCGTCTGTGGGAGGTGTCGGTGGTGGATCGACGCACACTGATTGAACCCTTCGTCTACCTGGCCAGCAAAATGACTCAACCACAGAGCAAGTCCACGTTCCCTCTTAGTCGCAACAAGAATAAGGGAAGTGGATCTGCGGACAGCTGAGTGATGGAACACTGATATAATTTTCAAACAGGAAAAAAGAAGAGAACCTGAGGAACAATCATGATATTATGTAGGATTGAGGTAGTGACAGCTGGTTCAGAGAAACTGAGTGAGGTCAAAAGGCTGATTATTGCATCGATATTTATGCACAGAGTACCGTTGGTGTTGGTGTGACATCTATGTTTGAAGTTTTTATAAAGTACTTATTAACTGATTTTTGTTACCATATCATTAAAAAGTGAAGAATGTCAGGTGGTAGTATATAAAAGCAGGTTTATTGTTCCCTTATTAGATTGGATGTTGACTATTACCGCTGTTCACTCACATCTGGATCATGTAATGAAGCTTTTTTTTTTTTTTAGCTTCTGCCTCACGTTACATCATGACTGCATCACACAAATGACGAATCTCACTTTGTGGAAGGTGAAAGGAATTTTACTGATAAGATTACTGACTGTGTAAAGTTTCTGTGCTGATTGTAAACCTGGGAATCTGTTACAGGATAAATGTGCTTTGCTGATATTCTTTGTTAGTATACAGTAAATTATATTCCTCACCGTAGGTTGCCTTCTCTACAGGTTTTAGAAATCTTGTTTCTGCCGGCTCGTGGTGTCATCCGTTACTCTGAAGCTGCTAGAATTTGACATTTGTTTGACTGTAAAGGGAAACTTTGGTTGAAACAGTCTGACAATATCCGTGCCATAAACTTTCCATGAGTTTTTCCGCACAACGATGCATAAAATTGGACTTCACATATTTTTGCACGTTTTAAAAGTCTAGCTTTTTCCATGTCTCATCAGAATTTCCAGCCCCACGTAAAAGTAAATTGAATGAAACCCGGTGGGGCACGTACCACCACCAGGGCCCAGCAGACCCCTGACCTAAAATCAGACTCTTAATCAGACCACCTGACGAAAACATGTTTAAACCTGCAGATCCAGACAGATTTTATTTCCTGGATCTGCACCGAAATGTAATGAGGTCACCTCATGTTTCCAACAAATTTCATCAACCTTCTGTCTAATCTTGACAAACTACGCAAACCTAGGTGGGTGGAAACATGATTTACTTGAAGGAGGCCGTACATAAAGCATACCTTTTTTTAAAGACAATAGAAACTGTTGGCTATTTGACATTTTTCATGCCATGACCTGATGAAGAGGGATTTGAACTGTCTTGTGACTGAAATGTGTGAGGAAAACTTAATCTATCAACTAATAAAAAATAAACTGTAATCACTGATCTGAAATCACTTCATGCTGGAGTTAGGTTTCATGGCCAGTAGATGTCTCTCAGGCGTCTCAAACTCTTCAGTTTGGTCAACAGCCACCAGTCAACAATTCAGTAAAACTTGGGTCTGTTTCACAGAGCACGTTTAGTGGAAACCCTGCAAGCTTGTTAAGCCTGAAATCATGGAAAACCTAGGGTTTCTGGTTTCACAAAGAGAGGTAACTTAACCCAGAGTCAGAGGAGTAAACCTGACCCATTTCATGAAGCGAGGTAAACTGAACCTCTGCGTTTGTTTCCATAGTAACAGACTCTCTGGAGCTAACCTGGTCTGGAGCAGGTTTTCTTCCAGAAACCCAGGGTTTCCTCTGACTCCGCCCCCTGTCACATGACTCACAGATGTATGGTCTCACCTGAGCAACAGACTAACGTGTTAGAAAGCGTAAAGACTTGTTAAAAATCACTCTGTCCTTTAATCCACTCTAATATATTTTACTATACATCATAGTATATGTCATAGGAGAGTGTGAGGGATTTTATCTGGTGGACAGGGGTTACTCATGGCAACAGGTGTAACTCAGGCTTTGTTAAATCTGCTTTGTGAAACAGCCCATGTCTCTGAACTGATTCTGTGACTCATCCTTGGTTACAACAATCTGTCATAAAAATGTGTTGCTTATGTTTCCCTTCATGCAGCACCAGAAAAAAGTGTTTTTATTGTCTATTCAGACTGCATTTGGATACTAAAGAACATTAAATATAATTTAAAAGCATACATAAAAACGCGATGTACATAAAATTACACTAAACACACTGGTTTCTTAATGAGGGATGTGTTTTTTTTTAATGATACTGAACCCAGATCAGGTTAACCAAAGTTGTAAACTTGTCATCTCACTGGAAGAATAGTCTGTTAAATGAGATTAGAAGTAAATCAGTGACACAGATTGATCAACACAAGATTAAAAATCCACCGTAATGAAAACTGAGATCAGGCAGCGGCAGAGAGCTGTCATCTGTCAAGGAAATAAATATCATCCAGCAGAACATTCCAATATGGAGCGAAGGGAGTGAGAGCATAGTTTAATTACTATTGATCTGAAAACGAAAATGAAAATCCCAGATTAATTTGACACTCGGTGTCCATCAAAATTAGTTTGATGGCTTCCCCGTTAAATCACTTTGGGAAGTTTTGATGGGGAAAACGGAACCGGGTCAGGAAGGGAAACTATCCGCTGGTTCCATTTGTGTTGACTGCGGAGGTTAATGCGAGATAATGAGAAAAGCCTCAAGTGGAACATTTATGAAATGACATTAGACTCTCTTTAGTTTCCCCGCAGGGTTCTCTAACACTCCATCTCATTTCGATCATGTTCTTTTTTTTTATAATGAGCGGCGCAGCGCTGCTGTTATTTCTCTCGGCGCGCTCCGGTTTGCGCGTCTGGAGCCGCGTCAGAACGCACCGCGTCTGTGGGGGAGGAACGGACCACCGAGCCGTCAAAGTCGAACTCTGTAATGGGTTCATGTCGGTGTTGACCCATGTCGGGGCGAGGGGTCGATTTGACTCTTGTCTGAGTGATTTATGACCCCACTTGTTCCTCCGGTTACCAAGGTAACAAGGTGATGCCCTCGTCTTGTTACCAGTAATACTCTCTTTCTGCTCCCCTAGAGGAGATTAGAACATCTAACCCCACCCCCCCCTTTGGGTTTTCCCCACGCAGGAACGAACGCGTTACCTGCGCGGCGGTACGTTTCTTTATAATCCGCGTTTTCAAACCGCCCCCCCCCCCCGGATTAAATATATCAACTGCGCTCCAGCATCCAGTCGAGTCAAAGGTTCAGTCGTCATGACGGTTTCCCTCGACCTGTGAGTCACATCGTTCGTCCTGAGAGCGCAGGGTGACTTAATCCGGGATCAAACGATCGTAAAGGCGCAAAAAATTGATCTGTTATTGCCCATAATGTGCGCTCACCGTATAAATATACTTATGATAGAGTCTGGAAGCTTTTACGTGATGTGGTGACGCATCACGTCCCTTCAGTCAATAAAAAGATTATTTACGATCAGTGGAAAATCGAACTAAAATTAAAGTGGAAGATCAAAACAAATTACCACAAAATAAAAGGGAAGCATAAACAATATTAAAGGCTTAAAATTCATATTTTGGGTAATTAAACTAAACGGTTGCAATAAAAAAATTTGTATTTATGCAATAAATTATCCCCAAAACAAGCCACAACCTGTCATGACTGCAGAGGAAAAATGCAATTTATAAATGATGAAGTGTATGAATGTGGTGGTTATGGATCATTAAAATAAAGTAGCAGCAATTTTCTGTAATATAAGCAATAAACTTCCAATAAGCAACGGGAAAAAATATTTAAATGCACTGATAATAAAAGAATCGATGCGTAGAGATAGAAAAGAGAAAACCAAAGGAGCGGCCTCCACTTCCTGATTGTCAGATAAAACACTGATCAATACTGCGGATGATCGACAAGGTCATCATGTCCCGCCATCATCAGGCCGCGGATCGAATGGCATCGCTTTGATTGGCACCACAGGAGATGGGAGATTTGATGTTTGCTCCTATCTCCAGTTCAAAAACAGGCTGGGCCTGGGGGGGTCACCTCTGAAGAGGACGAGATCAATAAACCATCCTAAGAGGGGGGGGGTCAACTCCGAGTAGAATAAAACTGTGGGCATTAAAACACATTTATATGGTGAATCAGGGTCTGTTGGTTTTAGGGATGACAGAAATGTTGGCAAACGCACAGCGGATGTTGACTGAACCATTTTGCGCCTAAATCTCTCTGCGGCAGCTGGATCCGATCCCAGCAGTCATCTGTGCAGAGCCATCAATAGATAAAGGACATTAGCCTGCCTCCAAAGCCCGCATCATCCACTGAGGTGCGGTGGTTCCTGCGCGTCCGCCTCTCTGTGCGCAGCGGAACTCCGGTAAAGTAGATTTAACCCGCTTCCATTTGCTCTCGCTGTCATATCTTGGATGAACACCAGTCGCGCTGTCACAGCCTGAAAAAGGCTGGAAAATGTGTGTGTGTGTGTGTGTGTGTGTGTGTGTGTGTGTGTGTGTGTGTTTGCCACATGAACAGATGCTGCCGGTCCTCACCTGCAAACCCCGTGTGTGTGTGTGTGTGTGCGTCTTTTCCATCCATCTGGCTATTTCTTTGCAGAGAACTTTAAAATTAATTTTTTCTTTCTTTCACAAAATAGGCATTTCTTAAACTGCAATCCAAACATAATTCAGCAATTGCGCAATCTTTTGTAAATATCAGTGACATCACACCCACACACATATTATTCCTGCTGAAATATCAATCTGACAAGCGATCTGTTTTTCCTACTCCCTTGACTCAAGGAATCCACACACATAAACATCACTGGTGTTTTTTTTTTCTTTTTTCCACAAGTTCTAAAAGCTTTATTTTCCAAAATCCATCACTTGTCCTTTCTATGGTACAGCACTGTAAGTCTTTCCTTTATGTGGATCCCTCCTCTGGTACAGTGTTTCCCGCTCTCAAGAGCTATGGAGAGATTTACCCTGAATGGGTTAGCATTTGCTCAACCTTTCACCCCTGAGAAGGCCTGTCTAATGTGACTTTAGGATACTGGCTTTAATTTAAAAAAAAAAAAAAAAAAAAAAAAAAAAAAAAAAAAAGGCCTTAGATTTTTATTATTAATTCAGTCACTGTTAACAAGGAGGGGAAAAAAAACACTCAAAAAACGTTTGTTTTAAATATTTTCTCTTGTACTTTTTAAAAAAATAACACGTAAATAAACAAAAGGAAAAGCATTTCGTCCCTGCGTTCAGCACAGAGCCTTACAATAACGTCACCTACTCTCCTCTATATGATAGTTCATTATGATACAGATACTCTGATAAGATCTCTATAGGTACTCTAGGATTTCTACATATAATTTGCCTCCTCTAGATTTCTTTAATAAACTTTTTTTTATTTATTTATTTTTTTAAAGATCAGCGTTCCCACTGAGCCGTAAAGACAAAGAGATTTAAAGGCTGGCTGGTTTTACTGAGTAGTGCGACTGGTGGGGGTGTGGAAGGGAGGGAGGGAGGGGGGCGTCCAGAAGGATTTATGGGTCCTTCAACAGATATGAGAATGAAGGTTTTTGTTTGTTTGCTTTTTTTGTCGGACCAGCACCGGATGGCAATTACAGGGTTGTCACGACAGGTGGCACTGCTGCATCACACACAACTACACATATTGTACAATAAATTTAAAAAAATAATAAAAATGCATAGGGTTTGTTCCATGACTGTAATTTCAGAGGACGTGATTCAGGACGAGTGCTGCAGGCATAAAACGATGCACACACTCCGATTCCTTAGACACCATGCGAATAAAAAACATCAAATTTTTTTTTTTTTTTTGGGCAGAGGAAGGGTTGTGATTTCCCTGGCTGTAGGAGTGTGTGTGGTATGTAGAGGGGGGGAGGGAGGAAGGGAAAAAAAAAGGGGGGGTCAGGGGAGGGGTTGCACGAACAGCGATGTGACAGTCGACGCCGCGGATGTGACACTTCTCCCCAACACCCGTCTCTTACATCACGTTGTTTTGCTCAGTGGAAGCCATGAAATAGTCCTCCTGCTCCACTTAGAAGCCAAACAGCGATGTCATGCGGACCCAAGATGCCCCCCCCCTCCCTCACCCATTCACCACCCACCCTTACACCCCCCCCCCTACAGTCTGCAGATCAAGAGCGTTTATAAATGGAAATGGCTCAGCAGCCCCCCCTCCCCGGGAGTCACAACATGTGGAGGCTGACTAGGAACGTCAAGGACGACTGCCCCCCATCCTCCCCAAACTGATTCAAAGGACCCCGCTGACAACCCAAAGAGTCGGCCCTTGGCTGAGCACATAACACATCATCACACGTGTGTACATTATAGATAAGATAAAGCCATTGACACATCGATAACACGTCATAAACAGAAACATACTCAATGTATTGCTTTTAAAATGTGAGACCTCGTCGTCGTCATGGTTACAGATGTAAACGCGATTTATCTCACCTGATTATTTTTTGTTTTTTTCTTCTTCTTCTTCCAAGAAAAAGCTCTCACTGAAATCGACATGGGAAAGTAAAAAAAAACAACCCCCAAAACATACAACTAGAGCAACAAAAAAAAGGAATTCAAAAAAAAAAAAGAATATCAACACAATTATCATTGCTTTTTGTAAGTAAATCAGTTTTAAGGTGCTTTTTAATGTGGTTGCCATGGCACTGTGCTTTGTTCCCTCCCACGCTGTGCGCCAGATGCTGTAGCAGGGTGCCCATCAAGTACCGGCCACCCACCGCCATCCCAAAACGTCTCACTGCACCCCAGCAAGGCTTCAAGTTTCCATTGTGTTATGATGTGTGAGCATGTGTGTGTGTGTTGGTGGGGGTGGGGGGGTGTGATTGGTGGCGGGGGGGGGGGGGGGCTCCGTGCTCCTCGTCATCATCATCATCACAATCTCGTGCTGAGATCACGTCTAAGAGGATGAAGATGAGATGGCGGGAATGCAAAAAGAGAAGAAGGGGGGGGGCAGGAAAGAGCAGACGTGCACAAGTGTGAATGATGCGTTGGAGCAAAAAACAAACACCCCCATCCCCCCACCCCTACACACACACACACACACACACACACACACACACACACACACACAAACACACAAAAACAACTACACCAACAAAATCCAAAGACAGATTTGCAAAAATTGAAATAAAGCCAAGTTGACAAGCTGACCTTTCTGGGACCTTAATGAGTGCTTAATGCTGGGGATGTGGAAGAGGAAGAGGAGGAGGAACCTGGGGGGGGGGGGCTGTGACTCAAAAAAAGGGGGGGGGGGAGAGAAATGTAGTAATTATATCAGAGACGGGCTGGAACTGCTTTGGAGACGTCTGCGCTGAAAGGACTGTAACACGTGGACGTACAGTATGTATAGTTACTCATATAGGTCCTCCGATGAGGGATATTTGTGCAGAATTGTTTGCCAGATCCAAAACTGAAGCTGACCTCAGATGATCCTGACGCATCCTAGTCAAAAAAAAAAAAAAAAAAAACTCCGTCTGCTCCGATTGCTTCAGATTCAGCTGCTCTAAAGAACCGTCGTCCTCCCAAAACTTTCCAGGAAACCCCCTTCCAACCAGAAAGTTAAAAACCTTCTTAAAAGAGCATCAAGTAAAGGGACCTTATTTGTGGCAACCACACTAAACATACATCTAGACATGTCTATAATTGTTCTCTAATAAATTACACCATAATATCCATAATCCAAACCACACTGACCCATGAAATGGCTATAAACGCGGCCTCAGCGCACCAGTCACTGTCTGGAGGCCTGACCTCCTCCGTAGGTCATAATAAGAGGAGCAGAAACAAGGCATGATGGGGGATCTTGGCCTGTATGATAGGAACAGCTCTCGGGCCTGGCGGCCTAGTCAGGGCTTGTGCACTCTTTCCATCCTAACTTAGGTGGTCTGCATAGTTTAGGCGTGACCTCTTGTCACGCCGAGAGGAGGGCCTGTGGTTCGGTACGGGACGGGGGTGGAGGTCAAACAGGAAGTAGGTCACATCTTTTTTTTTTTTTTTTAGTAGGGAGAGAAGATGATGGGAGTGTGTGTGGCCCGCAGAGGCCCCGGGGCGGGCCGGAACAGTGCGGGGCCCAGGAAAGGTGTCTGGATGAAGGTGGTGGCGCCCATCGGGTGGCGCAGCGCCAGCGGGTTGGCCGCCACCGTGCACAGAGTCGGTGGGGTGAGGGGGCTGGGCAGGAAGCCGGTGGTCAAGCTCTTGGTCAGCTGCTTCTGCAAGGCCAGTTTGGTCTGGAGAAGAAAGCAGGAGGGGGTGGGGTGGTGGGGGGGCAGAATCAACGAGAGAAGAACACAGCCAGGGTAAAAGCAGCCGTCCTGGGCATCTGCATGTATTATACTGTAAATACATTACAGTGTTTTCCACACTATAAGGCGCACCTTCAATGAACGGCCCATTTCAAAACTTTTTCCATATACAAGCAAACCTTGGTTCTCGAACGCTTTAGACATCGAACAAATTGGAATTCGACCAAAAAAAAATTGGAATTTTTTTTAACTTAGAAGCCGAACAAAATTTGAAAGTCGAACGTGAAGAAAATGCATTTTTCTCACCGCTAAGCACGAGAAAAGGCAAGAAAAGTCAAGACAAGTAGAGAAAAAACGTGACGGTAATGTGCTTTTTATTTTAGTTTACTGCATTCAACAATTTTTCACTTAATATGCGTTCCATTGCCTCTGGTACGAGTTAAGATACCGTAAACTTCTGTCCAAAAGACGACGGTAACTCGTACCTTAGGCTAACCTGATTACGTCCATGTTTTTTTTCCCCCTTCTTTCTCGTATTTATATTTCTTTGATACGTTTCATTACTATGCAATTTGATTTATAAATGACTTCATGAAATAACATTATGTTGAAAAAAAGGTATTTTTCTAGCGTCTCGGAACGGATTAAAAACCATTTACATTATTTGTAATGGGGAAAATGTTTTTGGAATTCGAACAAATCGCTATTCGAACAGCCTTCCAGAACGAATTGTGGTCGGAAAACGAGGTTTGCCTGTATTATAAGGTGCGCTGGATTATAAGGCGCACTGTCGGTTTTTGAGAAAATTAAGGCTTTTATGTGCGGAAAATACTGTATATATGCATATATAGCATACACCTGGGTTCTGATGGTGTGTTGTGTCTGATCACAAACACAGAATGGACGAAATTCATCCTACATGAGGCAAAGGAGGATTTTTTGAAAGCCTGAAACATCTGCGTCGAATGGCGATCGTATCTCGCCGAGGCATCAAAAACGGCGTCTCAGCGCCGTCTGTCGTCGGTTTTGAAAGCGGGATTAAAACAAGATGTTAGCTCGTTCTCACAGAACAGCTGCGCTAAGCTCGCTCGTCGCGACGGAAATCTATTCTTCAGGATTGCTGATTGTTAAAAATCACACGAGCTAGCGCTCCCCGGTAGCAGATTAAGCAAATGACCCGCGGAGCAAAACCAGGCAGAACGTACAGCCGAAACGTTCACATGAACGCTTTCACCTCGTCGCCGGGTCTCAGAATTCAATTCAGCTGTTCTGAATACAAGCTGAACTGTATATTTTCACACTTAAAACATGCAGACCTGACTATATTAGAATGATTACCCAACAAACAAACAAACTCGGAGGTTTGGATGGAGGATTACTGCTTATACTTCATTTAAGTGCTGTCAAAAATACGTTTTCCACAGACCTCCTCTGACAGACTGAGCTGCTGTTGCGAAGTATTTCTACTATTCATCCTCCGAACCAGTTAAACAAGATATTCTTTTTACATTATATTCACTTCCGTCAGTGAGAAATCACATTTTTCTAATACATCAGCTCATTCTTTTTTAGACGATAGAAAACGTTTAAATAACTCCGTGTGCAGGTGACGCCAGTCAGACGCTCAAAAGAAGGAACCTTCATCCTTGGATTATCGAACAAAAACACGTTGAATTTAAAAACCTTAACCAGGCAAACTGATCTAAATTGAAGAATTTTATTTTAACAGCTGAATATTTCACACCTTGTTACTCCAGTTCTACATTTAGATGCTTATTTTAAAGTATTTTTTGGAGTGGCTGAACCCCGTCTGTCTTTGGATTCGTACGTCTCCGTGAACATCGTACATCAAACCCCGGGGGGGATGACATCATCGCCAGCGGGTTAAACAAACATTACCCTAAGTAAACACACAAATAAAAACAGAATCATGGGCTCGAACCCCGGTCTTCGTCCCCCCCCCACACACACACTGACCTGCGTGGAGAGGGAGGTGAGATTGTACTGGCTGAACGTTTTCTTCATGGCGGACACAGCCACGCCCGCGTATCCACTCCATCTCACGTTCTGTAGGACGGAGGTGGAGGAAGAGGAGGAGGAGGAAGGAGGGAGTTGGGGGGTTAGGAGGGGGGGTAGGTTTGTACATAGTGTGACAGGAGCAGAGAAATGATTAATCTGGAGTGCTGATTCAGGCTGCGGGACTATTTTCGATCGGTCTCAGGGGTGGAGGAATCACTGAGTGCAACGGTGTGCTTAACCTCTATGACACTCACACACACACACACACACACACAGCCGGCAACCTGTAACAGGATCCGTGTGTGTTTTAAACTGTATATTTGGGCTCAGATCTGTTCTAACGTTAAACACATTCACATCATTCACCAGCGAAACTGAATTTACTCATGGAATTCCACTATTTTCAAGCAACAGGGAAGTAATCATGCTTTATTTGCATCTGTTGAGTGTGTGTGTGTGTGTGTGTGTGTCTGCGTATATGCGCGACGGCCCTTTTGTTTGCCCCCGTCTTCACTCCCAGACTTACCGCTAAGCCGGAGCTTGGCTGACTCTTGCTGTGGGGGGTGAATTTGGGTTTGGGCGGTTTTCCGGCCAGCCTGTCCTTGTGCCTTCTGCTGTTCATGTGCTGCAGAGAAAAACACCATCAGCGGGGGCTAACAAGCATCTGTCGTAGCAACTTCAAATACGATGAATTAATAATGGATACAAGTTGAGTTTGACTGGCGAGCAGATATTACATGGCGTTACTTCCTGTCGCCGCTCAGGATGCGGCGCTAACAGGCTTACGTCCTCCTCGGATAGGAGGTGGGACGCGTTTAAGGGCTAAAGCACGCCAGTGTAGAGCATCCCGTATCTTTTACCCCCCCACCATTCCACTCCAGGAGACAATCCCCTCCGCTCAGATGCAGCGTTTTAACGGACATCAAAAGAAACGACTCCCCCCCCCACAACCTGTTTTAACGGCAGCCAGAAAATTAAACACAGGGGGCATTAGAGGGCTTTCGGTAATGAGTGGCGAATAAACGCTTGTTCGCTAAAGAGCTCCAGCAGTTAGTTGTGGCACCAAATGATATCTGTCTAAATGTGGGGAGTAAAATATCTTCCACTTGAATGCGCTTCCATAGTCGCAGCCTGTTTTTCAACGGCTTCATTCAAATGTCATAAAATGAAGCAGCTGCTTTCATCGAAGCCGCCCTTAAATCAAGGCTGTGTGAAAAAAGGTGTCTTCTACGAGATAAAGTGTTTCATCTTCACTGTTTATCAAGTCAATTCATCAATGGAGGATTTTTTAACCTTAAATTTAAAGGCCTGGGTCGAGTTCAATGTGTAATACGGGTCCCTCTTTATCCGGCGGTAGCTGCAGGCTGTTAATTATATGCAGTATATTCATAAGGTAATTGAGGTCACATGGGTTCAGTAAGCTGAGGCTGCATCACATATAGAGTAATCCCTCGCTTGTTTGCGTTTCAAGATGCATGGCTTCACTAAATCGCAGATTTTTAGTATGTAGTCACGTGATACCGTACTCGCATTCTATTTGCTGTTAGCATCCGGAAGTGCGCTGCGTTCTGAGAGTCACGGGTCCTCCTGCGACTTTTCTTTAATACCAAAGTGCTCTAAACAGTCTAAGAGTGTGGGAAAAGGTAATTTAGAGGTGGTTTAATATCAATATGGGGAGCGTTCATAAACGTTTAACCCTTGGGAACTGTTTGGGTCCAAAAGTGACATTTTTGTTGCTTTTATGTGTTTCTCTCCCAATAAATCAGTCAGTTAAAAGGTGAAATATATGAAATTTTGCCAGTAATTTTCTTTCAACTTCATATCTATGTATAGGTCTGAAGTAATGGAAAGGTCTGATGCATTGTAAGAATAAAATAATAATTCTGTATTACATTTTTTTTTACACTTTTATAACACGACCCTTTAGTGACCCGATTAGGTAATGTGTGCAGCTTTTTAATCGGTCCCTAAGGATTCCATTACCATAAATAATAAAATAGTTTGCCGCTATATTGCAGAATTTCGTTTTTTGAGGATCGTCCTGGAACGCATTAACCATGAGTAACGAGGGATTACTGTCAATCTATCTTTCCTTCTTATCTCTGGTTAGAGTAGCTACAACTTGGTCTTACCTGGCTCAGCTGGGTCTCGGAGTTCACAAAGATCTCACACACTTCACACTGGAAGTTCTTGCTGGGCACCCCAACGCTGCCTTTGCTCCCCAGCCTCTTGCTCTTGCAGCCGGCTCGAGCCGCCACCACCTTCCCCCGGCGTCTGGGCAGAATGCTGTGGCCCTCAAGCATCAGTTTGTGCTTCGTACCTGGTGGGGGGGGGGGGAGTAGCAGATCAGCATGTTTGTCGGATAAGATCGGTGACGTTTGTCTGTCACAGCTTCCAGAAAAAGACTCGTACCGCTGTTATGTGCATCCAGTTGGGAGACGGAGTTGACTGTGACTTTACAGACGGGACAATGGAGGTGAGCTTTGCTCTTCTTGGCGTCCTTGTCCTCGTCTGGACGCAAGTCTCCATTTGTGCTGGGAACGTCCCCAAGGCTTCCCGACTCGTTAGCCGGACCCGTGGCCTCACCGGGCTCCGGGACATCGGGGGCGCTGGTGTCGGAGCCGGTGTCCGAGAGCTGCGACGAGGGTGAAATCTGAGGAGGGGAGAGGGTGACCAGCTCCACGGTGGAAACCTCGGACACTGGCGTCAACATGACGGAACTCCTGGGACTTTCTTCCAATTTTGTCTCCAGGTTGGTCGGTTCTAGATCAGACTGTAGACCTGCGGACAAAAGCAGAAACAAAGGAAGACTTCAGCAAACCGGATTTGGACTTGTCGTTTTGGACTTAGCTCTATCTCCATCTCTGCCTCCCCCCTGTGGATAGTCTTTGACGATCTATTGGACAATCTACAAGGCAATCCCTGAACCTAGAACCGGTTGTCACGCTGAGCGACATGTGTTAACTTGGCGCCAACACTGGTGTGTCTGTGTTCCCTCCTCTCTTCAGACACGACTAATACGATGTGGAACGGGTCCGCGAAATCCCAATCACAGCAGAAATACTATTTACAAAATATTATCAGTGTTTTCTTTGCAGATTTCCTTTGCTGCACGCGGACAAACAGAACAGACGCCTGAACAATCACTGCAGATTGTGAGCCGGCTGCCGAGCTCGGCGCCAGGGCGCACTCTATGTGAGGCACCTAATTGGTTAAGACAAGCGCCAACAGGAAGCGGGCGGCGCTTTAGTCTCGTGTCTAGGTCCAACGGGACCCTGCTGTCAGCGTTACTCAATTGTGGCAACTCCAAATTTGTGATGTGTTTGCCTGGTTTGCTAACGTTAGCCACGTGGTCACCCACATCCAATAAACGACTCGGTTTGATCCGAGTTGGAGGGCGCGTGAAATCACCATCTTTCACCGAAGAAGCACTTCCTGGAGAGTGAGAGACACCAAACTAAAGTGAAACTGGAAGGTCTCAACATGAAAACCAACACGAAACGCGACATGTGGGTGTGCAGGAGTTTGTTCCAAATGCTTTGTCGGAGCTCAGTTATATAATTTTGTTAGGAAATGATGTGCATTTTCAAAGTAAAATGTGAGGCTGATTACATTTTTCAAATAACACACCCAAAGCTGCGAAAAAAAAAACAGCCCGAGAAAAATCTCTCTTATCTTCTCCGACTTAACTTTTCAACAAGAAAACCGACTGAAGCCAACATGAAAAGTACTTCTGAATTCTTTCGGTGGATTTTTCAGATATCGTATCTTTTGCCAAACGGTCTAGATTGGCATCGTTTCATGTGAGTAAATGCCATCAACCTCCCTGCCTCCCCCCTTCCCTCCCTTCCCTTCCCCTACCTTCCCTTCCCTTCCCTTCTCGTACCTTCCCCTTCCCCTACCTTCCCTTCCCCATCCCCTACCTTCCCTTCCTGTCCCCTACCTTCCCTTCCCTTCCCCTACCTTCCCTTCCCTTCCCGTACCTTCCCCTTCCCTTCCCTTCTCGTACCTTCCCCTTCCCCTACCTTCCCTTCCCCTCCCCTACCTTCCCTTCCTGTCCCCTACCTTCCCTTCCCTTCCCCTACCTTCCCTTCCCTTCCCTTCCCGTACCTTCCCCTTCCCCTACCTTCCCTTCCTGTCCCCTACCTTCCCTTCCCTTCCCCTACCTTCCCTTCCCTTCCCTTCCCGTACCTTCCCCTTCCCCTACCTTCCCTTCCTGTCCCCTACCTTCCCTTCCCCTACCTTCCCTTCCCTTCCCGTACCTTCCCCTTCCCCTACCTTCCCTTCCCCTCCCCTACCTTCCCTTCCCCTACCTTCCCTTCCCTACCCTTCCTTCCCTTCTCTTCCTTTCCCCTACCTTCCCTTCCCTTCCTTTCCCTTCTCTCTCGCTATTCAAATATCAAGTGGACCCAGAGTCTCAGTCAATATAAACAAACCAATCGACTGGCAGGCCTCGCCGATAAGTCACCAGAGTTCCATTACACATCCCCCCTCTCACCCCGACGTCCTCCCGGGAGAGTCGAACGTTTCACCCCAGAGCGCCGTGCACTACGCCGACTGAATATCTCCATTTCATTCAGAGCGCCGTCTACCCCCCCTATTCCCCACCCGCCCCACACACACAAGCCCTCTATATAACTACACTCCATTGATTTTTCCCTGTACATCCCAGAGTAAATTCATCACAGGAGATAAGGGTCTTCCTCTCTCATTCCCCCTGGAAAAAAAAGAACCTATACAGGAGCAAGATTAGACGGTCCCCTCGCTGTAATGAGAGTGACCCCTGAGGGATTTGAGCTCCTCCATGAGGGACGAGAGGCGGGTGGGAGGGGGTGGTAAGGTATGATCCTGAGCTTATAGAAAGGCCCGGCCACCTGAGAAGTCCCTGGAGGCGAGTGATAATGATCGATGGATTTAGGAGGAACCTCACAGAGGAAGACGTGGAGGCTGAGAAGAATCACAAAATTCTTAAAAGACTCTGATTTGATTCTGTTATCTCTGTCGAGTTTAAGGTATCTTCATTCCTTTAAAGGATGAACTCTTAAAACAAGCGGCGAGCCAATGAATGCAATTAAAGGAGATGATGATCATTTTTCAAGCAACCTTATCGGGCTACAATGAAAAACTGCTCCACTTCGATCGGCCTCAAGGGAAGACCTTTTCCACTGTTTTTTCTTTCTCCCATGTTCCCATCTATCTCTCCACTCCTTTCTGTGGACATACGAATGTATCCAAGGCGAAGTCGATTGGTCTACTCTTCGAATAATTATTTTTTTGGGAGACTGGGGTTAAAAATTAGTCAGAATTCTATATATTTTACCAAATCTCTTCTGGTTCCTTCTACTAAAATGGCCTTTTTACCAGCTCATCAGGCGCTTTACTTACTGTTCAACTGCCTATATGATGAGAGAAACTGTCACCGTCATTGGTAAACTGTCAGACCAAAGGCCGGCTTATTGGCAGCAGAGCCTCTACGGAGCAGAACACGGTGAAAAATAATGGATGTTCAGATCAATACTACGCTGGGAAATAGCTAGTTTTGTTTCACATGATCTGATTTTAACCCTGATTTTTACAGTCCAATTAAACCCAACAGGCTTTTAGTGTAAAAACATGTGAAGAGCTCTCATATCAGCTGATCGATCAGTCAAGAAAAGAAAAAAAAAAGAGACAATCAATATGAATATTAGACTCGTTATTCCGAGACTTCCAGACGCAGAGCACCTGGTTTACTGGGTGAGCTCTGATCCGAGGCGTCCTCTGATCGCAAACAACTTCCCTGGAGGAAAACCCTCGCGTTAAATCATCATTACAGCGGTGACAGTCGTGATCGGCGGCGGCGACGAGTCCCCGCCAACACGCCTTCAACAGGGGAGTCAATCACGGCTGATGGTGACTGATGTTTTCCGTGACTGATGTGAACCCGCCGTCTCTGCTCTCCCCCGTCTGTGTCGGTTTACAAGCATTGATTGGCCCCTTCTAAGATTGAAAGTGTTATCTTTCTCTGGTCCTGGTTTACAAAGGACTTTCCAAAGGTTCAGGATAAGGCTAGTTGAACATTATGTTTGGAGTTAAAAATTACTGCTTCATTAACATTAAACGGTTCTTTTTTCTTCTTGGTTACAATAGTGATAATTAAATGGGGTTTTGCTTTTAAGAAATCAAAGTGGCGGTCAAGGGTAAAGACTTTTACCTTTGACTTTTTTCTCTGTGTGGACTGTTTGGTGAATACTTCCTCTTTTGATCTTTCTACGAGGTCCTCATTATCTGAAGAAAATTTGAGTGTGTTTTGGGGCATTTTCTGATGAATGACCCTGATATTTTTCTACACTTGACTCTGCTCTCGTCCTGTCTTTGTGGAGTCTCTCTGGCTTCCTCTTCAATTTATGGACTCAGCGCCAAATCACAACATAAGTCACGCCAAGAAGGATTTAGACACACTTTATTCACATGGAGAGAGGGGAGAGAAAAACTGCCTTTTAACAGGAAGAAACCTCCACCAGAACCAAGACTCCAGATGTTTGGTTGGTTGGGGTGAAAAAGAGAAATCTTGGGCGACAGACTCCAAAAAAAGGGAAAAATAGGTCAACTTGTTGTGTCCAAATTGGTTGTGGGTGTGAATATGGGTGTGATTTGTTGTTAGCCACCCTGCGGCGAACCGGTGGTCTGTTCAGGGTCTAACCTGCCAGCTGGGATGGGCTCCAGTATAAATGTCCATTATTGTGGTGGAGCTGCAGGGGTTGACCCTGGGGGGGGGCCTTAAAGCCTGTTTATTCAGTCAGGCTGGTTGTACACAAGAACAGCCAACAGGTGCGTTATTGGCTGCTGGCGGCAGACAATGTTGGCATTAACTTAGACGGCCCCCCACCAGCATTGGGTTTCATGGCAGACACAACTCATTTTATAGAGTGTTAATTAGGAGCGCCATTCCATTACAGGTTGGCATTGTGGTGCAACGCCACCGCCGGCTCGCACTGCTGCATTTCAATTTCACATTAGGACGGTCACACAATTGGGCTTATTAAAGTGTTCCTCCTCACAGAATTGCCTTGGAACTGTAAAATTATTCACAGGATAAAAACCAGCTACGACTTATCTACTTTCTCTCTCCAATGACTCCTCTTCCCTACGTGTTCTTCCTCTCTTATTCCTCTCTCTCTCTCTCTTTCATTCATCTCATCTTATCTTTCATTTCCCACTCATCATCTCGTTCCCATCCCCACCGACGCTTCCCACTTTCGGAGCTCTTCCTTTGCAACGGCGGAATATTAAAATGAGATTTGATGAGAGCATTATCAGACTCCTAGTCTTTTGTCCACTTTCTCTCGTCTGGAGGAGACTCTTAGCGCTCAAGGCAAAAACGTGCGCACGTCTACGAGAATCCACGCTCACATGAAGATATGAACTGTGGGTTAAGTACGAACCGTCTGCCTCATCTCTCAACACCTACGTTTCTCTTTTAATATTCCGTCTATCATCCGACTGCGTTTTGAAATTCCGCTCAGATGGCGATCCGAGGCGGGGCAGGGGAAGTGAAGGAGACGATGAAGTGGGGGGAGTAGAAGAAGGAGAAAGGAAAACTGCTCCGCCGTGCCGTCACTCCTGTTTGGATTCGGATGAGTTTAAGTGCAGAGTGACGTTCACTGATTCGCAGCGATCGCGGGTGGAAAAAGAAAACACAACCACGTACTCCTCTATCTTTATCAAAAGCTAAACATCTAAGCTCAAAGTCAACGTGAAGGCGTTTTAACTTCCTGGAAAAGAACAATTGGAAAAACCTTTATTCTCTATTTGACTTCCTTTACACTCCAACACTGTGACCGCCCTCTACCTCTAACAGAGATAGGAAAGAGTCCGATGGAGGACAGGAGGTTACAACAGTGGCCACAGGACTCTGGAACCCTTCATCCATCATCTGTCCATCGCAAGGCAAGTCAGAGAGGTTTTTTTTTTTAAAAGGAAGGGAGGGAATTGGATCTTAATGCACAGAAAAGGCAGGGAATGAGGTGGACGATAAGGTGTACAGAAGACGGTGGAGCAGAGGGAGAAAAGATAAGAGCAGCAAAGATATGGAGGAGGAGAATGGAAGCTGTCGCTGGTGTGAATAGAGGATTTAGGAGGGTTTCAGAGCGATGAAACCCAGTAGAAGAGGGAATTAGAGAAGCCAAAGTGTGATAGAGTGGCCGTTCTGTTTCCCGGTGCGTTAACGTACTTGTTCCCTCCACTGAGCTCGTATCCATGAGCGCTGGGAGAGGCGCCTCGGACGTGGACGTCTTGTTCCTGTCCCGATCTCGATCCCGATCCCGGTCTCTGTCCCGCTCCCTTCCGGCGGACGAGGCCTCCCCGGCTCGTCGCTGCCTGTTCTTCTGGGCCTCCATGGCTTTGAGCTTCCGGGTGTGCTTGTGGCCCTTGTAGTGAGCCTCTGCTTGATTCTGTCGGAAGACACAAAGACAACCAGGTTAGCGTTTGACTCGCCCCGTTATTGGAGAGACGGCGGTCTGCGTGAGGTAAATGCTAAACTTCACACTTGGATGTTTGCTCTCTCTCTCTTTTTCTCGCAGGGATGGCTGCGAGTGGAGTCTGTCTCCACCTGATAACGGCGATGGCACATTTGGAGGCCAGAGGTATAACTGCATGCGTAATACGCAACAAGAGAGAGGCCCCTATCTCCACGACTACCTTATTAATGTGCTCCGCGAGAGTCGGCGTCGGCAGGCGCTACGAACGGCAATACATACTAATGTCCCATCCGTTAGCGCTCCATCCCACAAACACGAATCAGACGGCAGGCCACGATGCAGATCTAAACATGAATTTAATTCCAAACGGAGTCACGATTTTTTACCTTCGCATTCTCATCATTCTCACGGCCCCATGCACGGAGAATCCCAGAACAAAGCGGCTGCTGTCAGACAGAGCCTGGATACATCATAATATCAAGGAAATCAATAGAGATCACTCATTAAAGCTGCCACAACTGCTTTTATCAGCTCCGAGCCCGGATAGGAGACAGAGGTGTGGTGCAAGACTAGAACCATATATTCAGCACAATAATGGCCAGATGAGGAGATTTATGACGAATTATAATATAAAAACACACATTATATAAGAAGACTGAGTAGTAAGAGTGTTTTCATAAACTCTGATGGCTTAAGGATGATGGATTAGGCATTAAAGCGTCATTTTTTTCATCTCGAAGTGAGGCAAAGTAAAAACAATTTTCCCTCTTCTGAGCTCCATTCCAGTTTTACTTGATTAAGAAGTAAATCATGCAAATCCTCAGGCTCCAAACAAGGTAAGTAAAGAGGCTGGACTTTGCTTTGAAGACTTCCAAATGGAAAGATTAGTTTTCATTGTGGCCAAAATGTGAATTTCTCTGATTATATGAGCAGCAACAAAATAAAGTCCCATCAGGAGTACGTAAGGATTCTGTTCCAGGTACGGATATCCACTGCCGTTACCTCAGTCAATGGATGGAGATAAAAACCCTCCACAAGGGATTCAAGCCTATAAATAATGCAGCTGACAAAGAATCTGCAAACACAACTCTATAGCGCTCTGACTCATCGTGTGACCGATCCGCCATGAAACGGTTTCGGAGATTAGTGTGATGTGACGAATTCAGTCAGCGCCCTCTCCGCTGTCACCGACCGAGTCCCGGTGGAGCTGGGGGTGGGGGTGAGAGTGTGTGAGGGGGAGAAGACAAGGTGTGAAATGAGCTTTGGCTTCCACATCCCACCCGTGGCCGGCAGGATGCAGCGGCCTTCAGAGGGATCCTTGACGTCCGGTAGATTCTGGGGATATGAAATAGGTGGGCGACATCCGGTCCACAGACGTCTGTCTGTTGGGTGAGTAAGTCGTCAAATCATTCCTGGGGAGGGGAGTTCTATCTCGCAATAATGCCAAAATTAACACAATCTAAAAATAAAATGGTTTGCTTGATTCAACAGAGCGAAGAAGGGAACACAAAAAACACTGGATGATGGCTAAAAAAATAAAGCTCTTTTGCAGCCATGTGTTCTAAATATATTTAGCCCAATTATGTTCCATTATGCTCTGCACAACATGATGTATGAGGAACATGAGGATATGCTATGCATTACTTAAAATGTTCAGCGGTGCTTGAGCTGTTTAATGATGTTTAACACCAGTGAGAAGTTTATAGAAAAACCAAAAACATTTATTCTACATCCAGAAACAGACACCTTATTTAAGATGAGACCCGAGCTGGTTTCAGCCTCCAACCTGCTGTAACCATACGGGTATTTTGCTTTTGCTGTGAAGTCATAGGTTCTCTTTCTGTCTCCTCACTGACTCTTTTACTCTGTGCAAAGAATTTTTTTAAAGATGATGACCAATAGCACGCGTGTATGGTATCACGTGACTACCTACAAAAAAATCCATGATGTAGTGACGCCTCTGACCTTGTGACCTCTACTTGGGCGGAGGGACGTGTCCGCAAGAACAGGTTCCTCAGCTGGTCATTTGTCGTCGTTTTTTGGGTTCAGGTTACGTTATCCTGAGTGGCAGGGAGAACTTCCTGTCAACACCCCCACCCCCCATTCTTTGAGCCTTACGCACACGGACAAGTCGGTATAATATCAGAGCAAACTCCGAGGAGAGTTCACAGGAGTGTTAGGAAAGTATTGCTCTCGGAGAGACGGATAAAGCTACAGTCAGACCTGACACTCCTGTTTAAAGTAAGTGCGCAGATTCAGGGAATGGGATTTGCTGAAGTGTGTGAAGAAACCCTCTCTCCTCCCACAGCTCCTCGTCTCCTGTGTCTCAGCGCTACTTTGAAATCGGGAGGGCCAAAAAAAACCCACCAAAAAGACAAGCGCGAAGACGCTTCAAGAAGTTATCTATTTATGTATGTAAATATGCATGAACTGTCACGGGATGTTCGATTGTGCGTTGATTGTGCATGTCTGAGTAGTTTCGAGTTAAAAGGTGACAATAAATAGAGAACTGGATGGAGCAGCTGAGAGTTCTCCTTCCTGCTCGGGGATGCTGATTGTTTCTGCTCGCTGCTGATAAACGCCGTCGCTCCCCGCCGACTAATCCTGAACTTTACAGACAGTCACCGAACGAACAAAAAACCAAACAAACTTTCATGCCCATTTAACCATAATAAAAAAAAACCAAAAAAACAACAACCCCAGAATGACTTAAGTTGGATTTAAAAAAGGAAGAAAAGGAATTCACTTCCAGTTTTTATTTTTGCGTATGCACACAAATGTTTTGTAGCTTTCAAACAAATCGAGTCGGCACAAATTCAATGAGTCGGTGGGCGCGATAAGAGCTGAGGTAATTGAGGAACGGACATATTTTTAAAAAAAAAAAACAACATTCAAGAAGATAGCAGCAGCTCACAAAGAAATGTTGTTCTCTCAGGCGAGACTCACTTTTTTTGGGGGGGGGTGGGGGAATAGATTGCTTTTATTTCGTAAATTACACAGTCTGGCATGCCATCTTTTTCCCTGTGTTATCTTCCCATTACCTTCTCTGCCTTTGACATAAAAGCACTAAACATTTCTTACCGTTGAGTTAAAGCGCAGGTGGCAAATGTTGCAGGAGATAATCTGTTTCTTCTTGAGGGGTTGAGGGACGCCGAATGTGTGGTTGATCACTGCCTTCTGGACAGGGTCCATCTGAGAGACGGGAACAAAAAAGCCCGCACAAACAACATCAGTTGTTTTAGATTTTATTTCCCCAAATGAGAAATCGCTGTGCAGCTTGCAGAGATTCAATCTTCGGCGCGAATCTCCCCAGACCCCCCCCCCCCGTATTTTATTTTTGCCGGGTCTGTCGCATTGACTCTTGACGAGTGCGGCGCCAGTTTGAAATGGGCCGTTTGCTTAGACTGTGGTCTGCAGGTTGCTTGTTTTAACATTAGTTATGTTAAATCTGGCACCCAGGGGGAGGTGAAGCCCTGCTGCAGACGTCTGCTGCTATTCGTCTCTTTATTCTACATTTATTAATAGCGCAAGTGTTGCATATCTAAATTTAACCAAAACGGACCAAAATCAACTCAGACGCAAAGATGCAAGCTGCTCAAACGCGATAATGACGGCAATATACATCAAGTTGAATATTCCATATGATTTCTGATACTTGATTAACAATAGTTCAATAACCTCACTATTTGATTTTAGTGAATAATCTTGCAGACAAATTATGACTGAAAGAAGTTCTTCTAATTATTCCTCAGACAATAAAGATATTTCTCATGTTGGGTGTAGCTGCAAAAGGCAAATTTTATTTCTCTTCCACCCTCATATTTCTTGTTGAACTATGATATGTTGTGGATTTGTGCACATTTATGTGTGCATAAATGTGTGCTTAAATGTGTGTTTTTCTGTTGGTTTGCTTGTAATCAAGTGTCAGTCAATCGCTGCAGTTCCCCCACATGACCACTAGAGGCTCCAAAAGCGAGTCAGGCCCCACGTTTAAACCGTCTAAACCCACAGCAGAAATAAACTATTTAATAGCTTGGGATGAACATAGTTATGGTCTCTTTAACTAATTTCTTTGCACACAACAACTGCACAGGGGTGAAATTACATATAAATTACTTGTTTGAATTTTATTAGGGCTCAAAGTTCTGCATAATTAAGGGTTTTGCGACAGCCAGCCGTAAACTGGCTGCCAAGCATCAACTGAGCTAATTTGATTCATTGAACTTGACCTCGCTGCCTTGTTTGTGGTGTTGGTGCCTTTTGGAAAGAATTTCATGCAAATGCTGGACAAATAATACGGCTTGTGGTGCGGTTAATTGTACTAACAGACTGGAGCGGGGGAACCGGCGCCAGCGTTTGGGATTAAAAGCAACCCCGTTAACTGGCAGAAGGCTGCAGCTATCTGGCCAGCTCTGGAGGACAGAGCCGAGGACAGCGCCCAGAATGTCTGGGGGAATGAACACCCCAGAAGAGAAAAAGAGCTTATTTTAAACATCAGGGTCCAGATTGTTTTATGATGATCAAACATTTTTGTCCATCTTTTAGAAAAACACATTTCACGGCATTTATGACGCGCCGTCGCTCGTTACGCACACCGGAGAAAGCCTGCAAAATGAAAGAAGTCACATCTCATGATACCTTTTCCTATTTCCGTTAAAAAAAAAAAAAAAAAGCAGCGTGGGCAAAATCTACGAATACAGGCCCTTTAATATCCAGATGAAATGGAATATTTCATTAGATTTTGAATTATGCATCGTTTCCAAATCACATTTTATATCCACCATGATGGAAATTGTCCCTCTTCATGGTGTGACCTCCTCATTTAGTCCTCCTCTTGTCTTTTATCATTACATAGTTTATTATTATTATTATTATTATTATTATTATTATTACCATTATAAAATGCTCCATAATGAATATTTCCTTGTAATAATTGCATTGATTGATAATTGTTTTTCTCCACACTGGTCCTAAATTTGTTCCTAATGAGTTCTGCCCTGTTGTTAGAAGCTGAAACTGTATTTGTATGCGGTTTCAGTTCATTGTGATCTAACAGTGTGAAACGCTGCGGCCCACGGGGAAGAGTTTCTAGAGAGGCTGCAAGGCCAGTAAGATTTGAACTCTCCCCACCGGGTGAAGAGTCGTGCACGTCCAAAGCAGCTTGTGCACGAGTCGGTTTACGACGAACTCCTCGACGCCAGGTGTGAGAGGGAATATAAACACACCTGACAAGGAAAACCTCCACGCTGGAGGTACGTCCCTCCCTCTCTTCCTCCCTGGGGGTGCGGGGTGGGGATTCACCAGCAGAAACCCTCGGTCCAGCCCCCCACCCCCCACCCCTACCCCCCAGTCGGCCAGGCTGCACACAGCTATTTGTTTTAAGGACTGAAGAATGTGCCCATTGTCCATCTGCAGCCATCCCGAACCGACTGCTCTAAAAGCACCTTTTGTCCGACCCATCCATCCACCGCCGTCGCCATCCCGACGCAGACTGGACGTATCCTGTGCCGAGACGGTGAGGAGGTGGAGGCTGTAACGCGGACACCAGTGGAACCGGAGGGTATTTAGTTTTGGAGACAGGTGCATTCACGCCCCACAACCCCCCCCCCTGCATGAGTCTGGGACGGCTGCCTTATCGGGGCTGAAAGAACCTGGGGGTCCCAGTTGAATGGACTTTGTGATTAATGCCACAGCTGTGCTGTCACACTGTGTGTTATGGAGGCTAATCATCTCCTCCCGGGACCGAGACGACACTGATTCCACGTTATTTCCGCCGTTATCGTAATTTTTTTTTTTTTTTTTTGCTTTCTGGATGCGGTAAATTCAGCATCCCATCATGACTTATAACCTATTTAACAGCTGCAACTCAGTAAATACGTTTTTTTTCCTCGGCTCTGTTTCGTCGCCTTCATTAATAACCTCCTGGCTTTTGCGTCTTCAATCACCACAAAAAATATCTATTATTTAAAAAAAAAAATTTTTTTATAATAAGCTAGAATATTATCTTAACAAAAAAAAACAAAAAACATTAGCTTGGCTTGTGAAACACGATTTCTGTGGGTCGTCTCACGCAATTTAACAAATAAAAAGATTTGAGTCACGCAGACGTCGGTTTTTGGGAGAATATAAACAGCAATTTAACCAAAAATAAAAAAAATGAGTAGAACGCAGACGAAACACCGGCCGCCCTGCCCTCCTGCCTCCACCGCTAATATAAATACACGAGAGGAAGGAGTGTTTTTCATGCTGCCTCTGCTGTCGGGCATTCATCCCTCTGTTGGGGGGGTGGGGGTGGGGGTGGGGGTACGGATGACCCCGAGGTCAAAAACAGTGGGCAGCCAACCAAATGAATAAACTGCACTTTTCAGATAGCAGGCTGGAGACCACTTCATGCACATCAAGCAGCACGCGTTCACGTCTCATCCACCCCCTCACACGTCCCCCCCGCCCAACCAGATGTCTGTGTTTCCCTGCCTATCCTTCATTCTCTCTCTCTCCGTCTCATCCTACCTTTTACTTTTTTTTTTTGTGTCTTATGCTTGGTTTGAAAGGTGTGAAGCGAACGCTGGAGCTAAAGCTCAGGCTTATGTTTCATTTACAGACCAAAGAGCTGCAGATGGCTTCACAGCGCGCCACGAGGGGAGTGAAAAAAACGCACCTTCACGGACACACACACACACACACACACACACACACCAAACGTAGGATCCAATACATCAGAAGTGCAGACGCACTCTGAACTACAAAGGTTTCGGTGCCGATGAGTAACGGATCAAAGCGGGTAATTCCTGCGTAAGCTTGGGCGTCGAGGGGCTTGAGGAAAAAAAACAAAAAAACGAGCGGTTCGGTACCGACGCTCAAAGCTAATCAGCGAGGGTCTCGTCTGTTGTGACGACATTTCTGAGGTCAGATAATGAAACCGTGCTTGAATAAAGATTCAAACAGGGTTTTTTTGTTTGAATCGATACCCCTGATTGGGTGGCGGCGCGGCACACATTTAAAGGTGTTCGGAAAGCAAGACGAGACAAAGGAGGCGTTTCTTTTCTAAATGGTGCAATCGCAATATCTGAGAGACGTAAGATGAGTCACCTGATAATTCTAAAATTTAATTAGGTGGCGTATTATTTATAGGTTATCTGGCTCCACCAGAGAACGCGGCTGCCGCTATTGATAAAAGACTAATCGGTTCCGCTTTAAGCTACAAAGGGTTCACTAGCCTTTCAAATCTGAACTCTAAATGTAAATACCTATATTTTCATGCTGCAGTAACTCCATAAACTGCTAAAACTAAAATCAAATTTCTCCAGTAAGCCTCCGTTATCTTACCTCCATTGGTAAATTAGCTAATGGCGACGCCGATTGCTAAAAAACGACTTTTTCCCGTCAGCATCCGTTGGTCTGACGTACATCCAGATGGAACTTCCTCCCTTTTCTCACATTTAATCCATTTGGATGTCATGAATCTGCTGGATCTCAGCTAACATATCGGTTTCTGTTACTGTGACCCAACACTGTGCACAATGTCCCTAAACTAATATAGATTCTTATCTCCGATTGCAGGTAATGGAGGATCATCATGTGTCGTCCATGCTGGGGTGTTTTTTTTAAATTTTCCTACTATTAATACACACACAGACAAACAAACCTATTCTCCGTTATATCGGGCACCAAACGGCTTTCAACACTCACCGTATTAAAATTAGGGAAGAGGCTGAGGGGCGAGGATCCATTGAGTCTGAAGGGCAGGAGGTGTTTGAGGTCGAGCTGAGGTTGAAGGGGTCGTCCCGCCACGGGGAGGGAAGCCAGGAGGGGGCTGCCCTGGGCCGACGTTCCTGCACGACAACAAGAGACGGATGTTAGGGACGCTAGGAAACAACCGGGAGACGTTGACTTGAGGGACGTTTCTGCCCCGGTGTGATTGTAGGAGAGGAAACGCACCGATGGCTTTCAAAAAGGTCAGACGCTGCGCTCAGAGGAGGCCTGACTTTGATTTATTCAGTACCAGAGGCATTGTTACACCTCCATCTGACACCACACACACTGTATCACTCAAATATGTGTGTGTGTGTGTGTAATCCATCTAGGACAGCGCTGTGTGTGTGTGTGTGTGTGAGCCATCGTATACAGAATGGTTTGGATAAAAACGTACTTTTACCTTTGCATTTAGAAAAGTTTTGCAGTGAAACTCAAGCTAATGAGGAATTATTAATTCAACTCAATTCAAAAAACTTTGTTTGTCCCCATGGGGCAATTGAAGGCACATAAAAAAGCAGTACTGGTGCAAAAGACTGGATTGCATAGTGCAAAGATCGAAAACCAGATTCAATACACAGAAAACCAACACTAACACTAAAATACACAATAAACTGTACAATATGTACAATTTAAACAATTATCTGCAATGGGGTAATAAATATAGACCGTGGAAATTGTAAAACTATAAAACTATATAATTACTGAATAATAAAGAAGAGGTGAGATTAGATGAACAATGACAAAAATATCTATAAAATATTTGAAAAAATATCTGATTCATTCATGAATCAAAAACATCATGAAAACGATCCTCGTGCTCAAGAATCTGCGCAAAACTTTTAAAGCAGCTGTAGTATGCATGCCAGACCACTAGTTGGCAGTATGACATTTGACAACGAGGTGTATTTCCATAGATTTCTATTAGTTTAAACCTGTTAAAAAGCCCCAAAGGACCAAAATGCAACAATAGTCGTGTGAACGACACCCCCCACCCCCCACCCCCGAGTGTGTGTTTCTACTTCTATGCAGACAGGATATGGGGATTGACGGGTAGATTCATTGGAGACTTAATACTCCCATCACCTCAATTACCCCCCGCTGATCCACCAAGGACACGCACCTACCGTCATGTACATACACACACACACACACACACACACACACAAACACATTTAATTACTGATTTATTGGCTGAGGAAAGGTGCCGGCGTGAGGGGGGGGGGGGATGTGAGATATCGGATTTCAAATGGACCGGGGACGAAGAGATTTCTAATTTTCCGCCTGGCCGCGTTTCAGCCGACCGGTGCGCTCGACGCTACGCAGGCACTTATCCCGGCACCGGGATCAATCATTGGTGTCAGCTGCAGGTCACCAGGAAAGGTGGGTTTCTGGTGCAACACACACACACACACACACACACACACACACACACACACACACACTGATACTGCAGACCACAAAAAAAAAAAAAAAAAGGCAATAACTGACCTTGAAATATTCCGGCTTGGAAATAAAAGCCTAAAAAAAAAGAAAGAAAGAAATTGCTCCATCTCAAGTGTGTGTGTGTGTGTGTGTGTGTGTGTGTGTGTGTACATGATAATATCTTGTATTTACACAGTTATATACATGTACATGGAGTAAAACCATGTGGGGGTCCAGAGTTTTACCGGATTCTAAGTCGCTCCAGAATAAACTCAATAAATATTAGCTCTGGAAATAATTGAGTTAAATTAATTTAAAGCCATTTTTTAGGGTGATTACGCAATCGATCGTTTTAAGGTCAGATTTTAGGGACGTTAGGCCCCCGCCCGCCATCATTACAGCTTGAACACACGGTCGTCTGCACAGGCGCCTGAGCAGAACTCCACACGTCACGACGGAATGAGGAACGGTCACTTCACTGTGTGTGTGTGTGTGTGTGTGTGTGTGTGTGTGTGTGTGTGTGTGTGTGTGAACATATGCTCCTCAGCGTTGGGCTCAGGCCTCCCTTTGCTATATGTGTGGGTTCTCCTCTTCTGTTTGTCTGACACCCAGAGGGGGGGGGGGGTTAACGCAGGACGGCTGCAGCCTACAGACACGTGGGCAGCAGCCAGATCACACACACACACACACACACACACACACACACACACACAGTAAGGAGAAGTCTTTTTCTTGGCTGGGCTATCAGAAGAAGGAGCCGGGCTTGCGGGTAGGACAGTTATCAGCTGATAGCACCCCCCCCACCCACACCATCCCACCCTCCCGCCCCCCAAAACCTCCCTGTGGCTCCCCAGGCAGCTTATTAAATCAGAGCTTGGCTGTTTGCCTCCTCGGATGATAACGCTGGCACGGAAGGCAAAGCCGGGATCCAGGCGCGTTCGGCGGCGAGGTGGGGGGGTGGGGTGGGGTGGGGGGGGGGCGCTCCTGTGTTTTAGACAAGTATCAAAAACAGGACCGCCGACGCAACGCCGGAAACAAACAGCTCCGCCGGAAACAAACAGCTCCCAGGATGAGGCGTGGAGAATGACACACACACACACACACACACACACACACACACACACACACACTTGAGGTGTATTTTTGCGAGACGAACGTCCGACCGGATGACTTTGCTCGCAGATCCGACCGTCGCCGACGCTCCATCCCCAGGCAGGCCCTCCTCTTCATCCTCTTCATCCTCTTCATCCTCTTCCTCCCACCATCACAAACAATGCACCCCCCCCCCCCATGACTCACTGGTTTGGTTACACAACAGCCGCCGTCACCTCACATCGACTCAGACGCGCAGATCGACGCGTTCAGACACTGATTTTAAAATTGTTTTCGATTTGGCCATCAGAGGAAATAATTGATTCCAATGTCAACACACTGAACCTCTCTTCCTCCTCCTCCTCTTCATCCTCCTCCTCTTCCTCCTCCTCCTCTTCCTCTGTGACAGAATTACCATTCGCTCCTTTGGTCCTCTTTCCTGTGACTCTCTTGTCATCGCTCCAGCGCTCCCTTAGGTTTCAGACAAATTGCCTTTTCTCACTTCTACATACCCCCGCCCACCCCCGTGCTAACCATCACCGAACGACTTTTCTTTTTTTGGGGGGGTGGGAGGGTTAAAAGGAGCAGGTTGTGGAGGAGAGAAAGCTGCCTTTTGTGGCCCAGTGCAATTACGTGGGATAGATGTGGGCACAGCGGGGGTCTGGCGTTGAGTGAGGGGATCTCCACCTTGGCTTTTCTCCGCCTGCCTGTTGCTGTCGGCTCGCTTAATGACAGCCTGCAATTTCACTTCAGACAAACTTGAATTCAAACTTTTAACAAAAAAACCCCCCAAAAAAACAAAAAAAAGAAAAGAGAGAGGAGCCTTTTCCCAGGCGGTCCGCTGGAGCAGAACCTCGGAGAACATCATCCTCGACGATCGTAACAAGTAGTCTCAGACAAAATCAGAAGATTTCAAAGTTACAGAAAGACAGGAATGACCTTTTAAAAGCCGATCCAGATTGGAAAAAAACCAATAAACCAGAGATATATTGTTAAATTACTGATCGATCATGTCGTATGGACTCACCAGTTCACCTCTACTGGATGTCGTCATTGGTGAGAGGCAACTGGAGGAGGCTCAATTCTTATTTTTCAACATTTATCGATTACATTTGTGAGTCCCAGGGGTTAAATATCTGTGAAATAGTTTGTGTGGTTTTCCCAAACGACAGGATTGAACACAGTTGGAAATCTTCCAAACGCTCACTGCGACAACTTTTATCTCACGGAACACGAGGACTGTTAGCAACAGGCTACTTGTTAAGGTAAAATATAATGAACTGCTGGCTTCAGCAACCAGAGCGCAGCAGAGAAAAGCCTTTTATTGTGCGGCTTTCCTGGCAGTACAGGAAAAAACAGAAACATGCTGAAACCTTCTGCGTGGGACCATCTGATGGACAACACTCTAGAGATGGAGTTAGCTCCATGTTTGGAGTGTTTTCTTTTAATACCAGCACGGGTGATTGGACTCGACGCAGCGAGCGCTACCGTCTTTGTTGATTTGAGCAGACCTTAAAGGCGTCACGCCTCGCTTCTCTGCCGCCTGCTGGGCGACTGTCGGTCTGTCGGTTAGACCTTCGCCACCGGGTCCTCTGATGTGATAATCCAGCTGTGATAATGAATAGCGGCGCATCCAAACTCCAATGAATTTTCCGGGGAAATCGCTGACCGGTGAAATGATGAGCGCTAAGTGTGGCGGCGGTACGAGCGTAATTACTCCGCGCCATGTGGACTCTCCTACCGTCGGTTGCCAAGTATACATAACAGCCTCTCTTTTTGATGATGTTCAGCACAGCCCTCATATGCTAGCACCAAATGTGCGTATAATGGAGTCCTGACATGCAGACTCATAACCGGATATTGCTCATCGTGCATCTGCTGCTCAGCTTCAGCATCCTGGTGCGACCTCCACGCGTCCCTCGCCCTCACACCATCGCCTTTTACACGGGGGTATGGAATTACCCATGAGTCACCATGCATGCAAAAGAGATGCGGAACACGTGCCGTGCAGGACGTCGCCAAGCGGCCTCCCTCTGGTGGATCAGAGTCGGGAAAAAAACCGCAGGACGTGAAATGACATCACGCCGCCGCTAGGTGTCCAAATAAACTCCGCCGAGAGTTTGAGAAAGAAAGGCAAAGAGGCAGGAAGGAGAGGCAGAAAGAGAGGAAGTGACTCAACAGCCAATCAGCTTCTGCTTGGTCACAAGGTGGCATTAAGGTTGCCGTGGGAACCATTATGGCGCAGACGGAGAGCGGTAAACGCCGACATTTTTCCCCGTACTTGTTCCTCCCTCGTTTCTGTTTTCCAAGTCCCCTTCAGGTACGACAAAGATCTGGAAATTCGAGCAAACCAGTTTGAATCATCCGATTTCACGAAAAAAGACATGAATACTTTTTTTTATTTCAGCAGCAGATATGATGCGTTTGTGACTGTAGGATTTTTCTAAACCGACGTTAAAGTGGAAAGTAGCATTTAAATTCAACTTCACATTTACAAGATGTTTTTTTTTTTTTTTTGTCTGAGCTGTTCTCAAAAAAAAAATGTTCGACTCTTGTTTCTGGGTCGGTCGGCATGCGGCGTTGGCGGCGCCGCTCTGCTTCCTGTGTACTGGACTGTGTAAATTGATGACCGTGCACGCTGCACATGGCCGTTTCTATTCCAACGTGTGTCCGGCGGGCAAATATAGTCTTTTTTTTTTTTTTTTAGCAGATCGCAGCTTCATCTTCACCACGTTTGAACCGTCAAATATGGAGTCTGACAAATGAGGCCTCTTTTTTTTTTCTCCCCTATTTCCCCCTCCCTGGACTCCTCAGGAGGTGACTGACTGCTCCGCGTGGCCTGATTACATGCTAAGCTAAGCACAGTTTGACCCACAGCTGAAAATAGAACGCTCCCCCAAGAAGGTAGATGACTTCATCGCTTGTCTTTCAACATGCAGATGAATCATACAGTCTTGAAATTTACCGATCTGTCAACCCTCACCTCCCCCCCTCTTTCTCCTCGACCATGCAGCGCTTTCTTCCCACCTGCCGACTTCGGGCTAAATTTGCATCATTCAACTCGCATCAATTGCAGGAAGTAGAAATTAAATTCAAGGGTAAGCAGAGATCAGCCTTCGCTTTGGTTACCGGTTTGGGTTCAAAGTACCCGCAATGACAGTTCGACCCTGAAATACGGCTAAATAATAGCACCGATCGCTGACATAGAGAGATAATATTATAAAGCTGCTGTCTGGTAATAGATTCAAACCAGTGTTTTGCGTCCGTCGAGCTCGCGTCTTTGGTGCGACGGCAACAGGACCTCTCAAAAGATGCCTCTCCTCCCGCCGTGCGTCTATAATGAGTTCTGTCAGGCAAAGCGGCGAGCGGCGCATCGCCGGCGAACCCAACCTGAGCAAGAGGCGAGGCCCATCTGTCAAGCTGAGATGATGAGCCCGGAGCCATCCAGTAACAAATTGCTCCGCTTTCCCGCTGCGAAAGCATACGAAGCGGCCGTTTATGGGAAAGGGGGAAGGGGAGGGGAAGGAGTTGGCATAGTTTCCTGACGGCGGGCAGGAAAGAGGAAGTGGAGGAAGAGGAAATCGCAAAAAACCTATTAATCTAGGCGGATTGCGCCTCTGGCCAGTCGCTCAAGCAAAACGACAAATATTGAAGATAAAAAAAAACATTTCAACATATTTGTGATTTTTTTTTTTAGACTTTCAACATTTTTATAAGTCTCCCACACTTTTCCCTAATCCCCTCCCTTTTTGCTTTACAAGCTCACCGACAGCTGTCGGACACGTCCCTCCAGGTAACACACAAAAAAAAAAAGACAACCCATAACCAACATTTTTGAGAAAGACGGCGTTTTAAAAATAACTTGAGAACAGATCAAAGGTAAAAAAAAAAAAAAAAAAGACGACAAACTGTTTAAACATCTGTTTCAAACAGTCGGCAGCCTCCTCTGCAATTTTTAATACCCAGATAGCGTCGCCATCCTGCGGGTGGGAATGTCAAAAAACAAATCTGAACTAATTCAAAGCTGCTTTTGGGGTAGGTGGTGGTGGTGGTGGTGGTGGTGGTGGTGGTGGCGGTGGTGGTGGATGGATTGACAGGAACTCAGATGGGGTTCATTTCCTCAGCAAATTGAGTCATTTGTGGAAGTGGCATTAGGAGCGACATCATTTTTTACATGAGTAAATATCAGGCTGGTCAACCAAGCATCACACAGCCGTCATGCCGACTGTGACAACTCATTACAAATTGATTAGATGCGCTGGGCGAGCCGGGACCCAGTCGGATCCTCGAGGACGGGGGGGTGGGGTGAATGTGACGCTGGGGAAGGTAAAAAATAAAAAATAAAAATAAGCACAAGACAGAGGTTGCTTTCTAATTTTAACTCCTCGCCGGATGAGATGAGAGGAGAGATGAAAACGCTCCCTCGGATGCCGAGAGGCAGATATAAAAGTAGTTACCGGGGCTGTGATGAATGTGGAATAAAACAAAGCTGAGGCGGCGGAAACAATTCTATCCCGAATTTCTCATCGACGTCTCACAATAAAATAAAAAAAAACTCCTAACGATTGATAATTCATTCAGACGGCTATTCCCTGAGATTCCACGGCCAGAACCTCCCCTTTTATTTATTTAAACGACACGAGTCAAACTGCTGGCGGAGAGAATTCTGCTGTACATTATTTGTATATTATTGCATTCATTGTTATGCAAAAGATCTCCTGCTAAGCAAGTTGCTTTTTTTTTTTTTTTTTCCTCGCAGCGAGCCGGTAAATTGCCTTCCAGAATAATTTTATAACGGCCTTCCGATCGTTTCTTCCCACTGTACCTGAATGTTTCGTCTCTTTCATCACACATTCTGCCCTTTCAGGTTCTTTGTTTTTTTTGTTTTTTTTAAAGACTTTTCTTATAACACACCTCATTTAAATTACACTTTGAGGCATGTGTCGACATCCAATTAAAAGTCTTAATGGAAAATGTGCAAAAAAATAAAATAAAAAAAAAATAAAAAAGGGAAAGCCTTTTCTGTTCTTTTAAAGCCTTCGCTGGAGGGGCCAGAAATTTCTGACAAGTGTGCAGCGAGTTGACGGCTTCATGCTTTAATGGTTATTATTATAATGCATACGATCACATATGAGGAACAGACATGAAAGCTGGTAACAAAAGCTCACCAGCTGTGAAGGTTAACACGACGGCTATGCAAGTCACAGGTAATCTTAATTTTCTGCACGTTAATTTAATGAATTTACTGCAAGGATTTAACCCTCAAGCGTCTGCAATGGATTTGACCGAAGGACATGGCGATGTTAAACTCTAATTACCCCGTTGGTGCGTTTAACAAAAAAAAAAAAAAATTTGCCCACGCTCTCCATCAGCGGCAGCCTCGGAAAATGAATGAGCTAATTTTGCACAACCTGGATTGTAATTGTTTCAAATCAGCCTCATGCCTCAACATCACTGCCAGAATAATTGCTCGTGAGCGTGAAGATTAATCTACAGAAGCACATCTGTGGGACTTCATTTACAGGTTGCGCTGCTGTGCCTCGTGGATCCATTAGGCTAATTTGGTTTTCAGCCGGTGTGCAGCATATGCAGTTAAGACAAAGGTGAGATAACGTAGGTTGAAATGTCAGAAAACAAGAAAACACGATGCTTAATGTTTGCACATTATGGCGTGCGTGCCGTTTTGCGCGATGTATGTGCAAACGGCAGAGTCTGCAGAAAGAGCAGCTGCTTTCGTTTTTCTCGTCGCGCCGACGTCAAAAAGCACTCGCCAGATGAGGACGAAATGTGGCGTCGTCATCCAAACGCCTTCCTCAAAATCAGACGTCAAAAACCTTCCGGATTGCGTGTCGCTTTTAGGCGAAGAGCGGACGGGGCCGTTCGACGACAAGCTCTCTGAAGGGAAACAGCTGCAAACGGCAAATGGAGGCGTCTTTGAGCTCCGTCCTTTGTTGTCTCCTTCCTCCTCTTCTTCTTCTAAAAAAAAAAAAGAAGTGCTGGCATGCAGATGTCTCCTCTTACTCCACGTGTGCAATTACAAAAAGATGGGAGCACAGAATGAAAGACGGATGACTCTCTTCCTACCAGGCATCGCACCGCAGTCACGTCTCCAGATAGAAAAACTTCACCGATCCGGAGAATCCGACGGCTTCCTCCAAACGCGTCGATAATGTCGTTGAGACACAATCAAGGCGACCACCCGTTGTGGTGTAATGTGCCCTCAGCTCCATCCTTAGGGCCCTTCAGCGCCGCCCGGGCGCAGGGAAGACACATCGGGATGGGGGCCGATAAGGATTCTTATCAGAGCCTCTGCAGGTGTTTGGACGAGCGAGGCCCTAACAGGATTCCTAAGTTACTATTGGCAGCAGAATTTCACTCGATGTGGAGTGGAGCAAGGAGGGATGGATATTTGGAGGCGGGTGGAGGATGGGAGTTGTGTGTGTATGTGTGTGTGTGTGTGTGTGTCCAGGGTGTTATAATTGTGAATCCCCTCAAAGTGCAGCAGTACAGCACGTCTTAGACACCTGCTGGCGCGGCGATAAGCGGCGAAAAGCAATCATTCCAGCTTCTTGCCAGCTCCAACTGGCATCTCGCTGCCTCTCAAACCGCGACTTGGACGCGTCTCGCACATATAAACTGGTTTTCCGTTATAGGTCAGCTCCCTCTGTGGGCAGCGATTGAAGAAAAGAGGAGAAAAGTAGCTCAGATGCTCTTTTGTTCAAAGTTAGCCCGGTTGAGAGTGTGTGTGTAGTCGGAATCTAACAAAAATAAAATAAAATAAAAAAATCCCAGGCTAGAAGTTTCCTGCCTCGCTATTTCAGACTAACTTCGTCACCGGCGGAGGTCAAGGACTCGGAATGTGTCCTCAGACTCTCAAGAGAGCGTTTCTCATTAGAGCGCTTCCAGCAGGGGGATTAGAACACCAATCCCTGGGATAAATCTCCGCTCATCGCGGCGAGATCATCAGCTGTTGCAGTCAACCAGCGCCGACGACGCTTGAATTATTCATGATGTGTTTACAGCAGGCGACAGGTGGGTGACCTCTGCGATGAGTACCCAAAGCGTCTGGGAGAAGTGGTGACAAGGGGCAAAAAAACAGGAGGTGGCGTTGGAAATGAAGAAGAGGTGGAGGAGGAAGGAGAACTCTGATTATTTTTTTATTTTTTTTGTCGAAGGCTTTTAGAATTTGCTGCTTGGGAGGTTTTTGGAGAGCGAGTTGGGATGGAGTTGCCAGTTTTTCGGAGGTGAAATTACTCTACCCTGAAATGTTAAGAGTGAAATTGTTGGTGGCAGGTGGTCGGGGAGTTTCTGCCGAGCCCGAGGGGCACGTCGGCTGAGTGACATTTACCGTAACCTTTCCCCCGGCTTTTAATAACCTGCACGGAAAAGGTGGAAACACGGATCACTGCGATATGCGGGAATTACACATGGATCTCCCGCCGCCGCGCCTGATGCCCATCGGCTGGTCGTCAACACAAACTCGTGGGTAGGCGTTGGGGAAAACTTGGTGGATCTTGTTGAAAAAACCCCCAACTTGTCGGGTTTGTTTGGTTAAACAGCAAAGAAACACTAAACTGGATTCAACCGGACTGTAAGATAGTCTCTGACGACCCTTATCGCGCGGAATTAGCCTCCGCATGAACGCCTGCATACCGATGTGGCATCTGTATGAACACACGCAGGAATGTGTGCAAAAATAAACAGAATGATGCATGAGTTGTGGCTACAGGCGAGGAAAGAGTTGACGCCCCTTTGGCCAAATAACAAATGATACAGAGACAGCTACAATCGGTCTATCTCCGTGACTTGGCCGGGCATCCATTGAGACGTCGGTGGATCTCAAACAGATTAATCAGGATGGAAAGTTGCTGAAGTCTCCTCAGGCGCCAGAGTGGGACAATCTGGTTGGAAAGGAAACAACCTACGGAGTCGTCGGAACGGACCAACGGCCACATGCTAGATTAACCCTGGTCGTGTGGAATGGTGATTTAACGGACGTCTTTCCAGCGTGTCTGACGGTTTGGTGTTGGAAGCGATTCCGGTGCTCAGCCTAGCGTGAGGATCACAGCTTGGATTGCAGAAAGAAACTAGACTGTACTGTAACATGAGAAACTTCTCCTTTAGTCCAAGACGGTGTGTTCTGGATCAAACCGAGCAACGATTAGGTTCACTCACAACGTGGAGCTTCGTTTTTAGCTGGCTCAGCTTTCGGATCAATCGCAGGAATTGATCTATGATAGAAAATGTTCCTGTGAACATCAAAATGTGGATCTAAAAACCACCCAGATCAGATCTCTACAGCGTGACCAAAGTCCAAACCTCGGTTTGGAACTTGTTCTGGGTTTGAAGTGCGAGTTAATTCGGCACTAACTTTTGAAAATACTACCAATCTATAAGAAAAGACGCATTAAAAACCTGAGTAATGGAATGTGCAGTTGAAAGCTGGGATAGAGCTAATGTTCGTATCAATCATTACATCTTGTGGATCAATTCCATACTTAGAAGCCACCCTATGAGGCGTTCAGAACCGATGACACCGGTCTGGGTCGTCCTGACCTGTGGCTAAAATGCTACGACCCTACCCCCCCACGCCGGCCCACCCCAGGTCTGCCTGCTGCTGTCTGCCGAGACAAAGAGGATTTAGCGTTAATCCGATTTGAACAACAGCAGCAGAACACACTCTCCACAACAACAACACTCCAGAGAATAGGACTAATCAAGACATCATGAACATTAAACCGGGAACAATTACCTCTCATAAAATCAATCCCGTTGATTGACTGAGAGACAGGAAGCAGCGGCTGATGAAGTCGTTTGATTGCAGTTGATTACAGTAATGGTTTCCATAAGAACACTCAAATTAAAAAAACAACAACAACACCTCAACAAATTTTTGAAAACTGGCTCCGTGTTAAATAAAAACCTTGGATTGAACCAATTTCTGTTCTTTTTTGGAACAATGAGCTGCTTCTTAGGGGTATCCCTTCAAACAACTCCTGGTTGAAGAAAGACATATGAGAAGAATACCCCCACCCCACCCCCCAAAAAAATAAAAAAAATAAAATTGAGACACAAAAAAGTAGCTCAAATCCTTCAAGAAACAAACAAAGAAAACAACATTTGTGCAGCGAAAGAGGGCACAAAGACGTCTGATGAGGTGACAAAAAGGGCTTTGATTGCATCTGGGGAACAAATGTCAGATTTGATTGCAGCAATGAGAGAGTGATTTTAAAAGGAGCGGAAGTGTAACCGCAGCTACAGAAGTACGCAATTCAACCCACCCCCAACCTACCCCCCCACTCATTAGTAAGCAAATGAATTCAATCACATCCCCTTTGGTGAGCGGCAGCGAGCAGCTTTAACAGATACGGCGCCGCTGATGCATCCTCCTCATCGACTCCACGCCCCAACATGATCGCTGGCCTCCAGCTAACAAACACGAGTCAATGAGGTTGGGGGTAGAGGGGTGGGGGGTCCGCTGGGAGCACTGAGGCTCAAATAGCTTAACAAATTCTCTTCAATTTGTCCCTTGAGAGGAGTTACGCTTCGAGGGTCGGGCTGTGTCAGAAAGAAGCAGACGAGCAGATAGGGGCAGACGAGCAGATAGGGGCAGACGAGCAGATAGGAGCAGACGAGCAGATAGGAGCAGACGAGCGGATAGGAGCAGACGAGCGGATAGGAGCAGACGAGCGGATAGGGGCAGACGAGCGGATAGGAGCAGACGAGCGGATAGGGGCAGACGAGCGGATAGGGGCAGACGAGCGGATAGGGGCAGACGAGCGGATAGGGGCAGACGAGCGGATAGGGGCAGACGAGCGGATAGGAGCAGACGAGCGGATAGGGGCAGATGAGCGGATAGGAGCAGGCGAGCAGATAAGAGCAGACGAACATATAGAAGCAGACGAGCAGATTGGGGCAGACGAACAGATTGGGGCAGACGAGCTGTGGTTAAAAAAGGGGAGCAGGGGCAACTCCTCCTTCCCGGAACTCCTGCAGGAGGGGGGCTTCTTCATCTGATGCCCAACTCCTGCACCCGGACAAAAACACAACTGGATGTGGTCACGGGGGGGTTAGGGTTAGGGTTAGGGGCATAATGATGGACTGGATGTAAATTTATCTTCCTGAAGCGCTCTGATCTCTCATTTCGATCCGGTCTCCAGGCCTACTCAATACTTTGCTTCATCCCCAAACAGGCGTGGCGGCGATTAGCTCGTCGCCACTTAATCATTTCCTATTAGAGACACCTGCAAGGTTGCGGCAGTCTTGTGCGATTACGAGCAATCATAGAAATGTCACATTTGAATGATAAGCTGCCTCGGAGGATGGCTGCGAGACGCCAGGCGACGCCGCGCATATTTACCTCACGGAATCATCAGCTATTGTGCGTGTGTGTGTGTGTGTGTGTGTGTGTGTGCGTATATAATAGCTCATCCGTGATTTTGCAAATGCTGTGCAGGCCTGTAAATACACACAAGTGCCCACACCGGGCTGAGGGGGGGGAGGAGAGGGGGTGGGGGGGTAAGAAGCCTATCTGCTGTGGATAAAAGACATTCCTTATCAGCTGCCTCATAGTGGAGCCGGGAATGAAGGCATTTACTCAAATGAAAGAGGCGGCTTTTGGAGATAAGCCGAGAGAGACGGAGCTCAATTAAGCTCTCAGATTGAACTGGGCCTGCAGGAGGAGCAGAGGAGGGACGGGAGAGGACGCACGGAGAGGTGGAGGATGGACGGATGGACGGACGGGGTGGGAGACGGATGGACGGACTGCTGACGGAGCGTTTGGGAGGACGTGTCGGTGGAGGCGCTTATGTGAAGCGCATTCAGAAGGATGTGGGTGTGAAAGCTTTTGTGTTGACCCCGTTATTTTGCCCGTGTGGGGAGGTGGGGGTAGGGGTGGGGGGGGTGGGGGCGTGCACGTGAGTGCACGGCGAGCCGGCTCCGCCGCGCTAAAATAACCCACTTCAAAGAGACCATTGTGACACGCTAATGTGGCCAACGGCGCCCAGCGCCACCGACATCAGCACACGCCGAGACTGGATAGCCCCTCTGAGACTGGGGGGGGGGAAGAGGGGGGAGGCGTGGGAGGGGGGGGTTCATAAACACACCGATGTGCCAACATTCATCACGTCGACTCTCATAAAATCATTAGAGCTGATCATTCCCAGTCAGGCTCTCCCTCCACCGCATTCAGAGCTGACGAAATGCGAGAACGCCGACTTCTGTTAGAGGTGTAAGCCACACACACACACACACACACACACACACACACACACACACACACACACACACACACATTTGTAGTGCAAAAACATCAACACGGCAGTGCGACGGCGGAGCTAAACCACCTTCACTTGGCGCGTCTTCCTGCAACAGAAATCGTACACATCCTGCTTGTTCCGCGTATAATCGCGTTTGCACCCTCGCTGCGTTTCTCTTCTCCGTCTATTTATATTCAAATCCAGCTGACGCGCAATCACCGCAGCACTGATTGCCACGCATTTGCCTCATTTGCTGCATTCAAATGCATGTGTTGGTATAGAGAGACTTTGCGTCTGTCTTCCATTTGGCCCCGTCTTTTATTTTATTTTTTTTTGCAGGCTAGCCTCCAGCTAGCACACGCTAACGACACACACGAGACGCAGGTGGGTTGCGTGTTCTAATGATGCTGCAAGCAGCATCCTGTGGAACGCGTTTCGATGATGCCCATTAGGGCGCCGCAGACCGGCGGTCGGATGACCTTTTGCTGCTGATCTTTGGAGTCGGACGGACCCGGTTTGACGACGGCGGCCGCATTCCATTTATGTTTCGTTCCTACTCCTACTGGTTCCAGTCTGCAGCTCTTCTATACTGTACATATGAGCTGCTTTTAATCCTCTATCGCTGGTTTAAGTCAAGGTCAGAGCGTCAGGCCAACTGGATTCTTCAGGAAACCGTTTCAGGCTAATTAATTCCTCCCCCCCCCCCCGTCTTTAGCTTTCGCCCCTGAGAGGCTAAGTGGTGAAGGTTCTGGTGCCGAGTTGAGATGCGGGGCCCATTTCTCATGCTGTCAGAGCCCCCACCAACACCCCCACTCCCACCCTGTCCCTCCTGCTGGGCGTCGCGTTTTGCCCACGGCTCCCAGACACCCAGAGGCCATCGCTCCAGCGGGGGGTGGAGGGGGTGGGGGGGGGCAATCAAACACGCGCTGTCACCTCCAAGGAATAACTTCCAACTGTCAGTCAACAGTGACGGCGAGGGGGGGGGGGCATAAAGGGGTACAAATGAAGCACGACATGTATTTTCTGTCTCAATTAAAATCACACATTTCCATATTAATAGTCTGTGCTGTAAAGGCCAGACGGGTGTGTGTACGCAAACGAAGACCCCCCCCCACCACCACCACCACCAGCTCGCATGAATATCTAGGGGTCACCCAGACTGGGTAACGTTGGGATTGTTCCGCTGACACGCGACCTCTGACCTGTCTAAATAGCACCTGCAGGGTCGTAGAGGTCACAACAAAAGGGCTCCTCTAAATGCGATGGTTACGCAAACAGCGACGCACAAAAACACACTTTTGTGAAGCGTGATTTTCCGTCATCACGGCACCGGTGACCCATTCAGACGTGACCATTTTTTCACACAAACACAAAAAGTCACTGCGGAGTGTGATTGCTCAGTATTTTAGCAGCACAAAGGAAAGAAAAGGAAACTGCAATCAGTGTAGAAAAACACAAATGGATTGTCTTTTCTGTTCCGTTGGAGAATCAAAGCGTGAAGTAAATAAACCCACCCCCCACCACTAGAAAATAAACTAATTTTGACGTTTCAATAGGGATGTGTGACGGTGACGACGCTATACTGTAAAAAAGTAGGCCAGCGTGCGTCACATGACAACGTAATTACGCTATTTTTCACAAAGATTACCCACAATTCAACTCTGACGTCTGAGTGTACCTAGCATCTAACAAAACCCCATGAACTGCCAGCTTTTTCTTTATATATATATATAAATATATATATATATATATATATATATAAATATATATATATATAATTTTTTTAACCTTTTTCAAACATTTTCCTGCAGCTTCCAGCGAGATTTCTGTCTTTTAAAAATCATTTCCTCTTCATCACAACAAAGAAAACCTTCACCAAAAAGAAGAGCCACAGATCGCTCTGGTTCCACAACAGCTTCAAAAAGCCGCCCCCCCCAAGACGTCTGCCGCAACAAGACGCGTCGCGTTACGAGTGGAAGGTGTGACTCATGCTGGAAGAATAGGACCCGGTCTTAAAAACCACTCCTGAAAAAAAACAAAAACAAAACAAACCCCCCCCCCCCCTAACAGAATCCTCCTTTAAAACTCGGACTGAGATCTGTGGGGAAAAACAAGAACAAGATCAAGCCTGGTGAAATAATAAAAAAATAAAAAAAACAAGTATGGAAAGAGGGAACTGTGGGGGGGTGGGGTGACGACGCGACCCCGCCGCTCCTGTTACCTGGAAAGAAACGGCTGACGGGAGCGTTAAAAGTGAAGAAGTGTCGCGTGAACGCATCGACCGCCGCATAACAAGTGGGATGGACCTTTACGCCGGAGGGACAACATATAAAATGCAAGAGGTTTGGAACACAATAACTATGAAATAATGTGTTATAACAGTCACTACATTACTCCCTCCCTCACAGGAGGCTTCACTGAGACGACACTAATAGAAGCCGAGGTAATGAAAAATAAAATACATTAAAAAAAAAAAAAAAAGTCAGTTGGACTACAGATTTGTCATTTGTGGTGAGGTGTTTGTTGAGCTAATAGAGCAGTGGGTTATTTGTCTCTGCTGTGTGTGTGAGTGTGTGTGTGTGTGTGTGTGTGTGTGTGTGTGTGTTGAGAAGAAGCTGGAGAGCTGCCACCTTCATCCCTGTGGCCCACGAGGGATGAACAAAGAGACAGGAGGCTCAGAGAATCCATCCATCATCAAGTCTCATAGCCTCTAACGCTTTCTTTTACACACACACACACACACACACACACACACACACACACACACACACACACACACACACACACACGCAATAGGACCGAGCAGATGTCTCTTTAACCAATCAGATCGCAGCACATGTGTGAGGACCAGGCGTGCTCGTCTCCCGGTTTGACAGCTTGATGGCGGTGCAGATGTGGCGTTTGGAGCTGGACCGGATCCTGGCGTCCAACGGCGACGCCTTTTGCATTAACCCCTTGATTGACGCCCCCTCCACCAGCAGCACATCCACCTTAAATGATGTCTGAGGAGCCCCCGCGTCGAGCCCCCGCGTCGAGCCCCCGCGTCGTCTCAAGGTCACGCACTTCCTGTTTAGCTTAAAATTTACAAACAATGAGGGAATAACCCCCCCCCCCCCCGCCGTTTGTCTAATTTTAGGCCAAACTCTCAAAGCCCTGCTTCCTGGGCGTGCCCCCCCCCCCCATGTAGCCGCAGACAGTAACCCTAACCCCTTGTAATTAGCCCTGATCAAGCTGGGGGACCCTGTTTAGCACAGATTAACCCTTCTACCCAAGCATTCCCACGACCCCCCCCCCCCCATCCCAGATCCTGCAGATAAAAAAGGGGTAATAGAGGAAGAAGGCGATCGTTGAGGGACAGGCCTATAATCAGCCCTCCCATAACCCCACAACATGCCTGGAGGGGGTGGGGGTGGGGGAACAGAGTGGACGGATGGGTAAAGTGAAACAAGATGGAAACCCCCCCCCCGCCCCAGCTCCTCCCTCCCCAGCTCCTCCAAGCGGAGCTGATTAGCTACAGAACTCCGGCCTCTCGACGGCCGTCGTCAAGTGGACGGCGCCGAGGAGGAGACGACGTGCGGCGACCCCCCCCCCCCCCGGCGGACACCAAATCATCTCCGGGTCATTAGGAGGGACACTTGACGGCGCTTCTTTTTAAAGAGGCGCCTAAAAGGACAACAGGGAGATGATGAGGATGAGGATGAAGACAACACCCCCCCCCCCCTCTAACTGTCACAGGAAGGATTAAGAAGCGGCGTTTGGGAGGAGGAAGCCCCGGTAATGTGGCATCCATTTGCATGAGCCATTGGCCCCCGCCCGCTGAAGCCATTTTAACATCTCAGGCATGGCGAGATCCATCACAGCCAGAGAGGCCCGGCGCCATCCTGTGATCGCATCAGATTGGTTCTAATCTGGATTAAAAGAATCGTGTTCTCAGGAAAATTAAAATAAATAATAAAAAATCAATGAATACATTCTGGAAAAAAAATATCAAAGTCCATTTAAACCTCATGAATTAAGAAAGAGAGGGAATTAATTGGGGAATTAATTATGAGGTGATATTTAAAGGTTATTTTTGGGGAGATTTTGGAATATTGGAATTAAAGCGCATGACCTTCTTGACCTCCGATCAGTTTTCCTTGAGGACTGGAGACACGTCACTATGGTCCGGTTCTCCCAGACTTCTGACCGAACTTTCTCACAATCCTCTTAAACGGAACTCTTCCGTTTCCTTTTTTCTGAACAAACTTCCAGCGGGGGGGGGATGGAGCGGCCGTTTTGCGCAGAGCGCCACGCGTGTTTTTGGAGCTCCACAGGACTGGATCGATACGGTTCCATCCTCCGACGGCGTGTGAACGACCACAGGAGAAGCCACAGATGAAATCCACGCATTACATGAATTACATAACACAAATTGACGCGATTAATGACATCATCAATATTAGAATAATCGCGTTTTTTGGGGTTTGTTTTTTTTTTTACTATGAATGACGCCGCGCTTGACTTTAAATGGACTTCACGCGTTTTGGAGCGACTTAACGAGACGGGTGAGATTATTTATGTCGTTTTTAAAAACCCACCGCGGTTCGGCTTCACCCTCCAGGCGGACACACGTCCCAAATTTTGTCACACGGATCGTTTGCGTGGCCAAAATCACCGGGAAAGAGTGCGTTTAGGTGCGCAACACTTACCGATCAGCATCGCGCGTCCAGGAGCGAATCCGCGCCTCTCCAGTTCGGCTCTTGTCACCGTGCGTAAAAACGGTTAAAAAGAATAATGAAAAAAATATAAAAAAAATAGAATCACGCACTTTTATCCTCCCACGGGGGGGTGGGGGTGGGGGGGGCGACGACGATTGCAGCGACGCACAGGTGGAGAATAAGACGTCCTTCTCCAAGGAGTTGTAAAGAACAAGATTCCAATCGAGTTCTTCTCTCTTCTCTCTCCTCAACTCTTTCGTTCCGGTATCCTTTTTTTTTGTTTTTTTTGTTTCCCCCCTCCCTCCGTCTTTTGGGGCGACCAATCCCCGACAAACCTCAGATCCTATCGACGCGCGTTATCCTCAGTTAAAATCCTGCCGCTTGTGCTGCTGCTCCGCTTTGGCCTGAGGGAGGAGAAGAGTCGGGCTGTCGGAAAGGGGTTGGGTGGAACTGCCTTCTCCTTCTCCTCTCCCTCTCCTCTCCCTCTCCTCTCTCTCTCCTCTCTCTCTCCTCTCTCTCTCCCCCTCTCCTCCTCTGCGCGCACCTTTTTCACTTGACAGAAGCGCACAGCTGGGGATATTATCCGCTATTCTTTCGCCCTGTAGAACTTGGCACCGCATTAGCCTTCCTGTCAAACTTCCTCTCTTCCAGGTGCAGCTGTGTGTGTGTATGTGTGTGTGTGTGTGTGTGTTGTATTGAATCATATACATATCCTGTCATTCAGCCCCAAAAGAAAGGATTTTGGAAACAGAACGGAAAAAGATCCTGGCATGGGAAGAAGCACTTTCAGGTGGCAGAGGCATGATGGGAGCGTGGTAAACATTAAGGAAGAGGAAGAACGTTCCCCCGGACAGGTTTCCATCCGTGCTTCTCGTCGTGTATGAAGGGTGATTTGTGTGCACTTGTCGAAGGCGGCTGTCTGGTGTGCTCAGCGGTGCGAGAGTGACTGGAGTGATGGGTTCTCGCTGCCATCTCTCTCGCCCAGCCCTCTCCTCCTCCTTTTGTGTGTCGTCTTGTCGATGCATCATTTTTTGGTGGAGCTGACATATTCAGGGGGATTTGGAATTGGCTCGAGAGCAAAGAAGGAGCCCAGCTCGTATTAAATTTATGTTTGTTCAAAGTGTGTGTGTGTGTGTGTGTGTGTGTGTGTGTGTGTGTGTGTGTGTGTGTGTGTGTATAGATTGTGGGTTGAAGAGCCTGGATGCAATGCTAAGCTGTCCTGGAGTAACGCCAAAGCACATCTCCCAGGGTGCTATCAGGAACTTAATTACAGTGTTAAATTGCTCCCTCCCTGCCTCTCTCCAGCTCTCAGTTCGCTTCCCCTTCCTCCCCCCTTTTTTTTCCTGCTTTATCTCTCCTCAAACTGTGTACCCATCTAAACTTACACTCGCCTCGTTCTCCTCCTTTATCTCTGGTGCTTTCTGGCGCTCGTCGCAGCGTTCGTTCGTTCGTTCGTTGGCGTCGCCGCCGTCGCAGGAACATGCGCCTGATTGTACCCGACGTCCTTTGTGCAATCAGAAAGCTTCCTCCGCCGTCTCTCTGTTGTGCATTTAAAATCTTCTAATTCCACGCTTGCGTGCCAAGAGTCTATTCACGATGCCGTCACGTCGTACTTGTCGTGGGAGAAGGGGGGGGGGGTTGGTAGAGATGGATTCGCTGATGGAGAGTTTCTGTTAAATATGAAATATGGCTTCTTTCCCACCTTTCCCTTCTGATCCAGGTTTGTGCTCCGGATGGCGGACAAAGCGGCCTTTCCTCTGTGGCAGAATGGAGGACACGGGTGGTTGAGGGGGGCTGCGCCACTGCCCCCATGCCTCCCGGCCTCCCGGGTGGCTCGTCAAAGCCGGGGCTAATTGGAAAAACGGGAACGGCTCCAAAGCTCCGAATCAGTCGGCCTCAGCCGTGATGATTCCGTTCAAGCCAAATTGTTTCATAGTCCAGAAGACGGCCACTCCACTGGATTAAGAATGCATGGTTAATCTCTCAGCGGGTTGTTCGTTTTACAGCCCTGTCTGCTAGAAACGACATTTCTGTACGACTTGTTTACTGCAGAAAATTTAACACACAGCACTGAAGAGGAAAGTATGGCTGCAGAGAATTAATGTGGTGTCATTTTGTTTCCTCATTCTTTACCTTGACATGACAGCTTAATTATTTCATTATCTGGATGGTAAGGGGTTTAATTACCTCCACCCACGACGATACGTGATTGGTTGGCTTTGTTTGTTGTTAGCATAGTTACACAAGAACTAATAAGATTGACCCTATCGTATCCTACAGCTGATTACATTTAGATTACGATTCGGATACGGGAATCATGTCAATGATTCTTTAACGTTAATAAATGTTTAAGACTCTACAGGAGTTGGCTGGAATCACACAAACATTCTGCTCCTCCTTCATCGGTGAGAAACTAACTTGAAGACAAGAAAGCGACGGTCTCTTTGTAACTTTAGTTCAAATCCAAATCCCAGTGTCTGATGAGGAACAACTGGTCTCTCCCTCTTGTCCACCCTTTGTTTCTTTTTAAAGTGACATTTCAATGTCAATACACAAACGAATCGCTAAAAGTATTCGCTCACCCATCCAAATAATCAGAACCAGGTGTTCCAATCACTTCCACAGGTGTATAAAATCAAGAACTTAGGAACGGGTCACAGGATGCCACCTGTGCAACATCCAGTCGTGACACTTCCTCGTTGTAAAACATTCCACAGTCAACTGTATTATAAGAAGTTGGAAGTGTGTGGGAACGACAGCAACTCAGCCACGGAGTGGTCGAACAAGTCAACTGATGGACAGGGGTCAGAGGATGCTGAGTGTGAAGAGGTCGCCAACTTTGGGCAGTCGGTTGCTACAGACACTTTACCTGACCTTCAGATTAGCTCAAGAACAATGTCCAGAGAGCTTCATGGAATGGGTTTACATGGCCGAGCAGCTCCATCTAATCCATACATCACATACATACATTTGCAATGCAAAGCATCGGATGCAGTGGTGTAAAGCACTCCGCCACTGGACTCTGGAACAGTGGCGATGAGTTCTCTGGAGTGACGAATCGTGCTTCTCCATCTGGTAATCTGATGAAAGAGTCTGGGGTTTGGCTACTGCCAAACCTAGACTCAATGCAGACTCAATGTGGACACTGTCGGACTGCGTCGAGCCAAGTGTAAAGTTTGATGAAGGGGGAATTATGGTATGAGGTTGTTTTTCAGGAGCTGGGCTTGGCCCCTAAGTGAAAGGAACTCTGAATGCTTCAACATACCAAGACATTTTGGGCAATTCCATGCTACCAACTTCGTGAGAACAGTTTGGAACTGGTCCCTTCCTCTTCCAACATGACGCAAAGTCCATAAAGACACGGACGACAGAGTCTGGTGTGGATGAACTTGACTGGCCTGCACAGAGTCCTGACCTCAACCCAAGAACTTCTTTGGGATGAATTAGAGACTGAGAGTCAGGCATTCTTGTCCAATATCAGTGTGTGACCTCACAAATCTGAGGTTACACACTGCAAGAATGGTCAAAAATACCCATGAACACACTCCTAAACCTTGTGGACAGTCTTCCCAGAAGAGTTGAAGCTGCGGGTCAAGGCAGGTGAGCGAATACTTTTGGAAATACAGTATACCAATCGATGATGGTTTTTGTCGATCCCTATGAGGATCTGATCAATAACCCTCCAGATGGAGGTCAGAATCGGGGTTGGGGATGGTTCACATCTCCATCACAAGAGGGGAAACGGTGAATCTGCAGAGGAGGCCGACGGACTTTATTACCGCTAATGTTATTTACTGAGAGGAGTCGTCATGGTGACGAATGGTGGACCCCGGGCGGATGAGAAGGTCAAGCCGTCACAGTCACGCATAACGAAACCGCGTCATCTTTCGACAACTTTGTTCTTCTTCCAACTTTCCCACTCCCCGTATGATCTGAGCGCTGAGAGCCCGGCGTGTGAAGGTGCATAAATACGATTTAAACCGTCACACATGGAAAAAAGTAGCTAATACTCTCAAAGCGAATAAAAAAAGCGATGGATGAACCGAAATATCCGATGTCTGCAAGTCCCCGTGTGATTCCAGAGCTGGAAGGCAAGATGGAAACTACAGACGAGGTGAGCGGCTTGTCATTATTATGCAGCGTGTGCGCTCGCCGTGGCGTGCCAGCGCTGTCACCACGGCGGGTTGGGGACTGATGGGCGGCGGCGCGTTGATGGGTGGGAGAGAGCGTCTGGTGCAAAGGGACGGCGTGACGGCGGGGGCACGAGACCCCAAAGGAGGGAGGTAAAGAGGAAGCGTGAAATACGGGGACGGTCGCTGTCACCTGAGAAGATGACAGCACCGCGGCGAGGCTAACACCATGTGACATCTCTTTAGTCGTGGCATCTGGGCATCTCGACAACATCCTCCCGCCTACCCACCCGCCCCGTTTTCGCCCCGTATTCCCGTCACACATCCAACCCCGTGTTAGTCTTCAGCAGATGGCAACAAAATGGGCAGAAAGCCTCCCCCCTTTGGCGCCGGCGTGAAGTTCATCTCGCCGTCTCTCAGGAGCCGCCTGATCAATACCTGTCAGAGCATGACCGCCTCCTAATGTCCACCTTCCAGGTTTCCAATATGCGGCGGCGAAGCCCAAGCGAGACCGGAGCGGCGCGGCAGCTTTTGATGAGCCGGTAACATTTGAGGTCGCTTGGAAATGTGAGTGTTTGGGAGTCGTGCGGTTTTGCTAAACAAGACACATATTTTGGTTCCTCTGGGTTTTTTAACGGATATCGATGCCGGCGGATTATCGCCTTCACGCTGCAGGGCGGCGGAAGTCGTCACGTGTTCCGCGTACAAGCTCACGTCGCGGTGCGATAAATAGTCGTCGGTGCGATAAACGGGCAGAGTTTCAGAGTTTCGGATGAACAAATCGGGAACTTGTGATTAATGCTAATTAATGGGCTACCTTCCAGAGAGGAAGGCTAGCCCGCCAGCTAATTAGAACTCACCGAGTCATTTGTCTCGACCAGGGGTGTCAAACTCATTTTCTCACAACGGCTGTCCTCAAAGAGCCAGATGCAACTAATAAATGTAACTAAATGTAACTCAATTCTAACGTAAAATAAATGTATCAACTCCTTGATGTTAAATAACTCTGAATTTATTACTTATTCAAGTTACAAACATTATAAACATGTTTGTTTCTCTGTTATAACAAATTCTTTTAATTTGTCAGGTTATTAAACCCACAAAACTCCATCAATCAAGGATCAAACTATCCAAGAGAATAAAGAAAAATAACATCAAATACAAATTAAAACTTTCTTTTTTGCCAAAGTTAAAATATATTTTGGAAATTTTTTTTTAATTTTTTTGGTCAAAGCACACTTCTGACCTACTTGTTTTTAGACATTCTGACCTTTCACGCTCTCGCGGGCCACATATAATGATGTGGTGGGCCACATTTGGCCCCCGGTCCTTGAGTTTGACACAAGTGATCTAGACTAACCTCTCCTCTCTCACCCATCCTCCCTCCACTCCTCCCTTCGCTGTACGATGTCATCTTTGCAGTAAACTTTCTCTCGCTTTACTTCTTCCCTCTCGGCTCTTACCATCTAAATTGGCGTCTGTCTTCCTCTCTATCAACTCAAAGATTTGGCATATTTATTTTCCACTTCACTCTCTCTTTCTCTCTCTCTCGTCTTTCCTTCCATCACCCCTCACCTCTCTCACCCTCTTTTTCGGCGAAACAAACAAATTAATTCAGAGGCGATGGGAGGGAACGCCCTCGGAGCGTGACGGCCCGGCCGTCCACCTGACTGACTGACGGAGAGACTTAAATAACTAAGTGACAGAAAGACTGACACGAGGCTGGAGGAGAGCTGAGAGGTCCGACGGCGAGGAGATAAAATAATCTGGAGATGGGCGGACGGGGAGGACGGATGCTGACGGACAGCAGCAGTTTGAGGCCATTAGCTCGTCGGACACGAGAAAATCCCCCCGGCGTTCCTGGAGGGAAACTCAGTCCTAAACTGTTAATATTTGAATTTGACCTTGAGTTAACTCAAATGTATTTTCTTACGCACTGATTGGCTGTCTCCATTAGTCATCGCTTTAACCCCGCCTCTCGCCCAATGACAGCTAAGAGTCAAATAGAGATAGTCGAAATCGAGCCTGGCTGCACGTCTGATAATCCATCATATCCGGTGTTTTAATTTGAAAAAAAAAAAAAAGTTTTAATGAAAGTATTTTAGTCAAATGCTCTGCAGCTCTTTGTCAAGCGGTGTCGGGAATGATTGATTAAATTAATGATTGATTAAACTGCTGCATCACGTAAATGACACCGGCGAGGAGGAGGTTAGGCGTTTTTAACAACCTGACAACCCAGAGGTTATGTTAGGTAGATAAATGGATCCGCAAAGCAGTAATTAACAATTTATGAACCTGTAATAAAACTATTAGTTTTAAACTTATGAAACCTGTAAAGTCTAGAGCCACACAAAGTGACAGCAAATAAAAGTTTTTTTTTTGATTAACAGGTTTCCCCTTTAAAACCGAGGCGATGTTTGGTGTGATCGAGACTCGACGTGCGAAGAATTAAAACAAGCTGCTCCAAAAATAACCCGGCGACAGAGGATGTTTGTAGAAATATTAGACTAATAGAAATATAGGGAATAAAGCTGATGATGTCATCACCCGAAGGACATGCTTCGAGGAAACGGGTCACCTATAGGCAAATATGTCGATCATGTGAGATAAACCCTGAGAAGGGTGAAGCTGTCATCTCAGCATGTGTGTGTGTGTGTGTGTGTGTGTGTGTTGTGCTTGTAAGCTCTGCCACCTGCATATTCCATTTCATCACAACGGGGGGAGAGGACGCCCCATTTAGCATCACTGTCACATACGGTTTCACAGACAGACAGACATGAGATGAGACAGAGAGACTGTGTGTGTGTGTGTGTGTGTGTGTGTGTGTGTGTGTGTGTGTGTGTGTGTGTGTGTGTGTGTGTGTGTGTGTGTGTGTGTGTGTGTGTGAGAGAGAGATGAAGGGAAGGACGGGTTTCCTAACATAAATAAATCATCAGTGTTTCGTCTCCTCAGCCGGGTTCACAAGTGGAAGATGAAGGAGAGGAGCGGGATGAAGAGGAGGTGGGGGGGGGGTGATCACGTCAGGTGGAGAAAGAGAGAGGGGAGGGGGGACTCCTGGGATGGGGAGGAGGGGGGGGGGGGGGGGCTGTGGGAATCCTGGCGTTTGTTTCATGTCTCATGTACAGGAAAGACGGGAGGAGATACATCCAGGAATGAGGCGAATCGATGACGACGGGCCGGTCAAAGGAAAGCGTCATCAGAAGCGTCGGTCCGGCGTGGGAGCAGCTGACATCCTCAGCTGTTCGTGAGAAGTCACATGACCAACGCCAGCGGAAAAGATCCGGAAGAGTCGAGAAGAAAAGTCCATTTGTAACTCGGTATATTACAGGACTCCAGATTACCCACAGGCATCACTGAGAGTGTGGTTGCAGCTGTGGATGTGGTCCCCACGTGTTATCTCCATCAGCACGGCCCTGATGGGGATAACGGGTTTTTTTTTGGGGTGGGGGTGGGGGCAAACCAGCTGTGGCATAGATATTTGTTACCCCCAGTGGCAGATGCCGGCTGGGGTAGGAGGGCAACAACAAAATATCCTGACTAAACTAAAAATATACAACAAATATATAAAAATACAACAGCAATGATAATAATATACAACATATTATATACTGTATATATAATATAATACAATGTACACTATATACACAACTTATTAGAATTAATACTGAATCCTGGCCTTCATATTTGATGTCACCTTATTTTTAACATGTGCTTTTATTTTGTAAACTGCCGCCCCAGCTCTCCAAACTGAAATTATATTAAAAAAATAAAAGCAATTGAAAGGGGATTTCTGCATTTGCGGTGCATTATTTTTTTACATTTTAGCCCAGTTAAAAAATTATTTTATTTAATTTGTTTAAAGAAAATGTAATTTTCCTATCAAATTGAGGTGGAGCTGAAAAGACATCCGGCTAAAACAAGGCGCCATCTTCTGCTTTCGTTGTTTGAACAGACAAACGTTTATTTTAAGGCCAAAAATCAATGTCTGGTTCAGAATCAGAGGAGTGGCTCCAGGCTCTACATTAACACATATTAGACTCTCCTGTTCTTGTTCATGCAGGGTAAAAAAAAAAAAGCCAAGATCTGCAATGTATTTGATTAAAAAAAAACAAAAAAACCTACATAAAGGTCTTCACATGCCTCCTAATTGTCTAGCGTCTATTGCCTTAGGGCTGCGCATGAAAAAAACTTCAACATCAAGGCAAAAACAAAGCGGTAATAATTCCAGAGAACGCACCCGCCTGTCTGTGTGCATGTAAATATGGAGACTGAATATATTCCGGCACAGGCATCTACAAAAATATTTGTATGTTTGGGTTGCATTCACCTTGAAAGGGCTCGTCTCGGGTTGGATGAATAACACAAAAAGGCATTTGGCGGGTGTGTGTTTGTGTTAATGTGTGTGTGTGTGTGTGTGTGTGTGTGTGCGCCGACTCAGATAAAGCGAAGGGGAGTCATTGTGGAGGCAGAATGCTGCTTTGTACACCGTAGATAAGACTATTCAGGAGTTGAAAGCCGTAATAAATGCAGCCAGCGACCGTGTTCACAATCAGTGAGGTCAACTTCGGTTAAAAAACGGTAAGAAGGGGGACATCGGAGGCGTCTGAACCCCATGACACCCCGTGTTTCTGGTGCAGTTAAAGATGAACTATAGGAGGGGAAGCAGACCATCGTGCAGAGGCTGGACAGAGCGACGGCGAGAAGGGAAACGAGTGGAGATGCAGCTCAATCTAAAGGGAGGATTGGTGGTGGTGGTGGTGGTGGTGGTGGTGTGGGTGGGGGGGTATCCCTTGGAAACACGTGGGTTTCGCTCTCCCCTCGAGGAAACATGACGCACCTGGTCCGGAAAACCCGTGGCAAAAAAAGAAGAAGAAGCAAACGCCATAAATGCAGCTATAGAGTGGAGACCTTGGAAAAACCCCGTGTGCTTGCCTGCATCTGTTACCCCTCCCTTTAGCGGGCAGCCCCGCCCGACCCTTGACCTCGCCCCGCCCTCCACGAAGGCATGCTGGGAGGAAAGACTGCATGGAGGGAACCTGGATGATGTGAGAAGAGGCCTGATCTTAAACACCACCTTAGATCATAAATACACCATCGAACCTGAGATAAATGAAAGTTTTATTTGGTTGTTTCTGGATTTAATTATATTTGATAAGATTTAAAAAAAAATTCAAAATATTTTAAAATGTTTAGTTCTAAAAATCAAGATTTTTTTTATAATATTGAAATTTCTGGATATTCCTCCTTTTTCAAGTTATTATATTGAGAAATAAAATTACTCATCAGTTTAAAATCAGATTTCGGACGCTTCTGTCCTCCGGGACGCCGTTCTTCAGTCATCCGCAACGGCGGCAACTTAATACGTCATATTCAAACAAACAAGCTGGTAGTGAACGGATATAATGAAGCTGGACCCACCCGTGTGTGTGTGTGTGTGTGTGTGTGTGTGTGTGTGTGTGTGTGTGTGTGTGTGTGTGTTGACATTCCAGTGTGTGGTGGAAACAGCTGATGCATGTGGAATTAAAGACAAGAGGAAGATCCTGAAGATGTGGAGCGACGGCACGGCTGAGATTCCTTTCATAACCATTAAGAGAGATGAAAATCACTGCAGCCACAGCCTGAACCTCATGTCACCCTGTGTGTGTGTGTGTGTGTGTGTGTGTGTGTGTGTGTGTGTGTGTGTGTGTGTGTGTGTGTGTGTGTGTGTGTGTGTGTGTCCGTGTGTGTCTGTTTACGTGCCAGACGAGGTTACGTTTTCTCCCTCTGCTTTGCGAGGACACATCAACATCTCCCCCTTCCTGCCCCCCTTTTCCCCCAACTCCCATGCCCCCACCCCCCCACACTCCCACCCCACTCAGCGCCCTCCTGCCCCTCTGCTGCAACGCCGGGTCACATGGGTGCTGTGGGGCAGTTTCGCGTCTCATCATTTCCCGTGGCTGACTGTCGGAGCGGATGAGGGCGCCGCTCGAATCTAACGCTGACGAGCTGAGACAGCTCCGCTCTGGCTGTCGGGGTGGGGGTGGAGGGGTGGGGGGTCCACTGGAGCGAGCAAAATCTGCACACACACACACACACACGAACAAACACACAAATACTGTAGGGAACAAACCGTGTGCGAGCATTACGGTGTGTATGCATGCGTGTCAGTCCTCCACAGAGGACACACGGTGCATCACAAATCTGCTTGTTTTTCCTGTTACACTTGGTGAATTAGCTTATTACACGATAAAAGCACAATTATCACAAGTGCACAAACAAGAATAAATCCACAAACATTCATTTTTAATGTTTGGATGTCGCATATTTTCCAGTTAAGCTTGCTTCGAAGTCAAAAAAAAACCATGCACAACAACGCAAGAAATAAGACAATAGAAACACAATGGACCTTCCACCTGCACGCCATCTGTGTATATGTGCCTGACATGGACGTGTGTGTGTGTGTGTGTGTGTGTGTGTGTGTGTGTGTGTGTGTAAACAGATGTGATTGCGTGTGATAATAAGCAACAGAGCGAGTGTCAGAAAGAAAAGCGGAGGAGAACAAACGGCACCAGAAATCTGACAGCGGCGGGCTAACGGGGAGGAGAGGAAGACGACGACGAAGAGTGACGGACAGACGAGTTCAGATAATGGAGGGAGGCGTGACGGAGCGTTCGACGTGATGGAGAGACAAAAGACAGATGGGGGGGGGGGGGAGAAGAGGAAAGCGGTGTCTCGTCTTCCTCCCACCTTCATCATCTCGCGGGGGAGAAGCTGAACGCACACTCTCCCTCCAGTAATTCACCATTAATGATTATTGATCGATCGGCACGATGAGCGAGTGACGTCCGAGTCCGTATCGACTGGTTTTCCGCTCCTTCTGTCACCCAAGAAGCTTTTACGCCCCGAGTGAAGCCTCTCAGGCCGTCCGCGCCAACGTGGGCTTGTGCTTAAGCAAGCGGGCCACGATCGCCGCGGCGACCGCATCACCGCGGCCATCAATCAATTTCAAAACGGTCAAAGCAATTTATTGAAGTCACGTCTGCCACGCCCATCTCTAGACGTGCCTCTACACACACACACACACACACACACACATTAGCATGCCCTGTGCTAGCTGGTTTAACAATCTTGCGCGATGAGCGTTAGCCTACAAAACGCATCCATCAGCACACTGATGGTCATGTGATCACAGGTGGGCGGGGCAAATAGACATAGGCAGTAGGCAGTCATGTGACACCGTACGCTCATTCTATTGGCCGACGGCATCCGGAAGTGTGCTATGCTCCGTGAGTTTCGCACTTGCATGAGACACAAAAGTGCTTTAAATAGTCGATAAAAGTGTAGATCGAAAGTGTTTTTTAATATCAGTATGGGGAGGGTCCGTAAACGTTTAAATTACCGTAAATAATAAAATACATAGTTTGTCGCGATATCGCAGAATTGGATATTCGCGTGCGGTTCCTGGAACGCATTAACCGCGAGTAACAAGGGATTACTGTTTAGCTTTTACTGACACAAGAGCACATTTGTACCATGTTAGCACGTTCCTCATTTGTGACTTTATCAATCTATGCTAAGCTAATTAGCATTGTGCCTCTATCTTTATTTAACATTTCATGCCGGGCCACAACAGTCTTAGCTCTCCTGGGAGCGAGTGATTCAACGCGACTCTATTAGCACCAATAACAACTAAAAATAAACCCGGCGTGTCCACACTGTGCATCTTTTATAAAACTAAGGATTAATGTCTCTGAATCTTGGCGAGCGCCCGGCCGGCCTGGGGGGGTCGTTGATGGATTAAAAACCACCTCCCTCCTCTGGTTTCCCAGCCCCCCCTCCGCCCGATCCCATTGGAAAGGATGAGATGACGATCCGGCGACCAATGGCCTTTTCCAAAGACCGTCTGATTAATACGAGCGGTCGGGAAGCGAACGCCGCAGCCTGACGGGAGTTGACAATCACCGCACTGCAGCGCGGCGTCTGTCGGCCATTTTTAAAGGCGGCTGCCGACAAACCGAGCGTGGAAGAGGAAATGGGGAAAAGCTGCTTTTCCTGTGGAAGGTCAAAAATAATTTCCCCGGCATTGCGCATGCCAGTTCCAGCAAGGGAGGGGAAAACGGCGTAAGGTGTGGGGGGTGGGGGGGTGGGGGGGTTGGGATGGAGGGCAAACGCGCTGGGTGTGATGTGTGTTGTGACACAAAAGATGACACAATGGCTTCATTCTTTTTACGCAGCAGGAAGTGGTCTTTCTGATTATGATGCCACAAGAGGAGGATGGAGATTAGAACGGCCATGCAGGGAAGCGACGATGAGGGTAATACGTTGACAAGTAGTCTATTTACCCCTCGTCGTCGGATTCTTGTGCAGTTTCTACTCTGTTTGACGCAAAAACACACCGTAAAGCAAATATGGAGGACGGTTCTTTCATTTTTAATCCAAAATGCCAGGAATTCCTGGGTCTGGTGGTACCAAACAGGGATTGGCAGGAATGTCACCGGAATGGTAGGTTCCCCAAGGGGGGAAAAACACAAGGTGGTTTTGGGATTTGTGTATTCCGGAGGGAGGTTTGCGGAGGCTGGGGGGATGTTGTTGCCATGCCGCTGTGAGTTCCCCCCCCACCCCCACCCCACAGTGTGTGTGTGTCTCTAACATCCCGCGGCACATGTTCGGTGCCAAGGCCACCATCGACCCGAGTGCCTGTTTGTCTCCCAGAATTTAAGGGTTATTGTCGGCGCGCCTTTTGTACGGGTTTCATGATGGATGATGCAGAAACAGACGGATAACGCTTTGAAAGAGATCGTTATCATTGGGGCTTTGCGTCTCGCGGAATTCTAACCCAGAGGATTCACGTTTTTGTGTGTTTGTTTGATTCTCCGACCCAGCAAACTGTTCATTATCAGGGAAACCAGGACAGCGTGTAATGAAGTCCAAGAGAAACATGAATTATTCATGAGCAACTCACTACTGGACCTTGACATGACCTTCAATCCATTGGTTGGGATAGTAATGCTCAATATACTTTGCACTTGAGGCCACTTCTTAATGACCATCCTTGCAGTGAGTCTATAAATATAGACTCCGTACGATGACGGATCTGGAAAGTGGAGTAGTGATGGAGCGAAAATATGGTCTGAGAAATGAAAGTAGGCATTATCTGATGGGGGGGGGGGATAAAGGCTTGAGAGCTGGTGTCAGATTTCTTTGGCGGTGGTTTATCCTCGCTGACAGGATAGAAAGGACTGACTAAGTTAAAATTACATCCACACACACTGTATGCACACACTCACATGTATGGGCTGGCTAATCCAGGCCAGTTCCAGCCGGCCCATTGGGATCTTGGGTCTAATCCTGTTATCAGACCCAGCAGATGCTGTTGACAGAACAATAAGCGGGCGGGCCAAAAATGGCAGCGCCACCCAGAGGAGGTCATGAGCCAAGCTGATCGCCGGCTGGCTGGAAGCTGGATGGACTCTGCGCCGGTCAAACACACCGACTCTCTCAGGCCAAAACGACGCATCGCAGGAGGCGGATGGAAAACGTTCTGTTCAGAGGCTTTAGTATGTTGTTGTTTTTTTTCCTCTCTAAATGTTCAAATATCTATTTGATATTTAAGGATTTAACGTCGGAATGAGTGAGATCACTACATCCAAAGACCAACGTAACGAGCAAAGATGAACTTTTGCGGAGCTGCATTGTTTTTGTAGATCTGGAGAAAGGAAAAGAAGATTAGCTTAGCATGTTTCTATCGCCACATGTGGAATCACAACCTCAACTTATTAGTATATTAGTATTTCCTTGGCCACACTTTTTTTTCTTCTTTCTGTAAAATAGGACAATCGCCATGGCAACTTCGTCATGCATTTTGTTTACTTTTCACAGATTGCAAGAGGTGGTGCATTCAATGTCCCCTCGGGCAGGAGGATCTTTAATGAAATCCTACAGTGTGTTCTGATTCTCACAGAGGGTGCATGTCTGAGATTCAGGAGATGATAATCTTGTGGAGATGAAACCAGATATCGTAATCGATTAGGGTTGTAAATCTCCCGTAGTGTGAGCGCGGCTTGAATCCAACTATAATCAGTCCAAAAATCTGAATGCATTTAGTCCCTTTGTTTTCATTGGGAATCTTTTAGTATCTTTTCCACTAGTTTGGTTTTTTTTTATTTTTTTTTAGTGCTTCCATGAAGCTGTGAAGTGTTGTGTGTCTGTGCATGTGTGTGTGTCACTGGCCTTTTCCAGATCACAGAAGAAAGACGCCGCCCGCGGCTGCTAGTTTTGTTCATCTGCTCTTTGCCAGTCTGGTGAACACTACACAAATCCTCAGCGCAGGATAGACGGAGTACGACAAACAGGCTGTAACACACAGACCCTCTGAAACAATGTCCTTTTGTAAATCTCACAGCATTCAAGAGAGACATTCTAACATATCCGACAGTCTTCTAGAGTTCAAGTCAAAAATCCTAACAAGAAAACCCAACAAAAAAAAACCAAGCTCATAGCATTTTTAAACGCAATTTTAGTCAAAGTTGCTCATTCATTCTTAACTTTTCACATCAAATTTCAAACAACTTCAAATTCTGTCCAAAAAAAGCCAAAAGATGCAAGAAGTAGTGGAATAAATGTGTGTATCAAGGTTCGAAGGCATCCAGGAGATTACGCTTGAGTTGGTGACAGTATCTGCTATTTCTTTATATTTATTGTGTTTCTGATAATTAGGTATTAATGAGGTATTATTTTACAGACCTAGCACACAATACAAGTCCCACCAGTACTGCTTTCTCCAAAAAACCAGATCACACACCGCTCCAACAAAAGCTACGGTATCAACAGAGACGATGAACATTGATGCTAAGCTAATAACCAGCATCCAAGCCGGTCACGCATGAAGACAAATAAGAATGACGTCGACTGGGATGATGATGAGGAAGTGTTTTCCTCCTCTCTCTCTCTCTCTCTCTCTCTCTCTCTCTCTCTATCCTGACTTTCTGGTTTGCGTCCCAGTTTAACTAAATCCCATTAAAAAAGCTTTCATCTCACTGCACTTCATTACTGGCATAAACGCGCGGCTCACCCAGGAGAGCGGCGGGGATTAGACGGGAAGAACTCATCTGAAATGTTACGCTCTTGAACCCAAACGGCTTTTTTTTTTTTTTTTTTAATAAAGACACTTGCTTTAAATTCTCCATATTGGATTATCCAAACAGACCCCACGGCGGGGCAAGGAGGTGTCACCAAGGTCGGGTTTGTTGTGTCGCCGTGTGCTTGCCCTGGTGCACTTTCGCAAATGAGGAACCCGATTTCGATGGAATAGGTTGCCTTGCAGTACGTTTCTTTTTTTTTTATTATGCCATCCTTTGGAAAATGTTAACAAATTCAGGAAAGATGCAGGAAAGGGCGGGGGTGAATAAATAGAGAGCTTTACAGGCATGAGCGAGACTATGGTGGGGAAGGGCGGATGGCATTGTGTGCGTATGATTGGATGCGAAGGGTCAGAGGCTTTCACGCGCATTTATGAATTCTTATTTTAAGCACAGCCCGGGTGGAGCTAATCTGCGTTGCTCGCCTGAATGAGGCTGCTGATTAAAAGCTAATTATACGCTACAGATTCCGCCTCTGGTGAAGACTCCTCCGATTTGACATGGCTTGGACTCTGGCCTGGGCGCACGCCGGCGGGTCGGCGCGTGTGTCGACGTGCGTGATGGGCGCCGTCAGGCTCGTGTTTATAGCAGCACTGGAACGCAAGTCTATTCAGAAGCAAAGCAGTGAAGCTTAATTATAAGGTCTATAATAATAAGGTCATACTTTTTTTATTATTACAACAGTTTCCACTGTAATCTTCATTATATCACAATACGTCTTCACTGCGGCGTGTATTCGACAGCTTTTGTTAACTGCAGATTAATAAATAAAAATAGCTGCGTGCAGAAAAAGTCCTTGAATGTTTATAACATCAGAGATAATTATCCAGGAATACAACAGACGAGCTGAGCAGGGATCATTCAGACGCACTCGGAGAGTTGATGTGAGGCATCCTGCGTCAACGGTGTGAAGTAAGGATTTTAAAAGAGCCGTCCCTCGATTTGCCTGCACAAAGAAATCCAACAAATGACGTCTCTTTTTAGCTGGACTGAAGGATCCGGATCCTTGTTTCACCAGACGTGAATGCGGTTTAAAAGGGAAACCCACTTAATGAAAATAATTCATATGCTAATTATCTTCTCTTTTTGCAACCCTGTTCCTCTTTGTCTGCTGTTATAAACTGTGCTCTTAATCTGCAGTGTTATTACACAGTGGTAATTAAGGTTTTCAAAGTGAAATTACATTTTTTTTTATAATGATGAAATGCTTCTCCTGGCTACAGCTGTAAATTCAGTGTGCATGTAATACAACCGGAAACGCCATCAGATGCTTGTGAAACTGTTTTTTTATAGAGAAATAGTAGATTTAATAGTGCTTTTAACGTTTTTATTCTGATCTTTACAACATAAATCTGTGTATGTTTTCTCTCGTATCGATAGATATGAGCTTCTCAAACACCGTTCCGTCCGCCCGTCTCCGCTTCATCTCTTATTTCTAGAGTATCTCGCCATCGGAGATCCCTCCGTTTGATTGGCTTTGACTTTCATCCGTCTCCACGTGAACCCTCCCCAGGCCCGACCGCCGCTCGCCTCAATCAAACAGACAGGAGGGGGTTAAAGCATCTTTAAAATGAGGCGAGGATGGAGACCTTCGCCGCCTGTTAGCATCTCGTCTTTGACATCGCGACTACCCCGGCGTGCCGGTGACCCCCTTCCCTGCAGGAGCTGACCCCGGCTCAACGCCACGGCAACGAACGCACAGACAACAACACGACTCCCGGACAATTTCCCGCAGGGTGGCTTACAGGACTTGGCTATTTATGTCCCGGGCGGTGTCATGGTCGCTTTGTTAAAGCGCTTATTCTTTTTTCTAACTGGGTCTGCAGCGCTCGCAGCGAGCGTTTCAGTAAAGCCACGCGTGGAAATGCATTTCAGCGGCTGCAGAAAGGAGATATTTGTTTTCCGGTTTGAAGCAGAGGGGATGAAACGTTAAAAAAAAAGCAGTCGGACGCGGATTCCAGGACTCAGTCCGAGCCACGTCTTCATCGTCCCGTGTCGGTAGTGGTATGTGTAAGAAAAACCTTTTCTTGTAACTTGGTGCGTCGTGGCGTGAACTTCCTGTTTTGGATTCAGCTGGAGATGGGGTGTGGGGTGTGGGGGGGGTGATGGCCCGGAGCTGCTCAGGCCATCCTGTCATCATGTCGAGAGAGGACGAGTCAACACGCACACCTTCATGTCAAGGACGACTAGCTCACACCTGGTCACCGCGTGTGTGTGTGTGTGTGTGTGTGTGTGAGACATTCACTTCAGAGCTGGTGTACGACTGGAGGCCTCCTGACAACCCCCCCCCCCCCCCCCACCTCCCTCTTCTTCCTCCCAAGCCTGTCTTTATTATTAGTGGCAGCTAAAGGCAACGGAGCAGAAAATTCCCATCGAGAAACCAACATCTGCATATTAGAGCACGTCTGCCACGAATAAATGAATAAATTAATACATGAATAACAATGAAAAAAAAAAACATTGGCGAGACTCCGCCTCCCAACGGCGTGACGTGTGCCGTTCTGCCGTTTTTTGTTGTTTTTTTTGTCCTGGATTAAAAAATAATTTGTAGATGAGCGATTGAACGTCGATCGGCTGGAGAAGCTAAGTCGTAGCCTCCCGTAGCGTACGTCACATTTATTTCTCCGGCGCTGTCGGACTGCTGGAATACGAGCGAGGAATCTCATCGGATTAACTCCAAATTATGATGGCGTAACAACCGCCTCCTGGCACATAATCTCAGAAGTGAGGGATGTCAAACTGACCGTGGAGCAAACCCAGAGGTCCAAAGATGACATGTCCAGTAGCGATGTGCTCTGTTTGACTGAAGACGACCTCCAGCAGCCTAATCCTAGTCCCGTTATTCCAGATTAATTTTCTCCTCCTTCTCTTCCCAGGATGCAGCTGGTAATAAGTCACTCTGCTGTAACTTTTGCCTTTCTAAAAGCTCGTAATGACGGGGTTCAGAGGAAGTCTAATCTGGAGGCGAAAGGCTTGTTTGTGTGTGTGGAGGTTAAAAGGACCCCCTGCTCCCCCCCCCCAAATCCCACCCCCCACCATTAAACCCATTGTGGGAAGAGGGTGAAATTAGACCAAAAAAAAAAAGAAAAGAAAAGCAAACTTCACGTGTTTTACCGTATTAAAAGCACAACACGACAATCGATCAATATAACCTGGATACACACCAGCGGCCAACGCTGATGCGACAAATGTTCCACCGCTTAAAATGGAGGGAACAGAGGGGACAGCCAGCGAGGGGGGGGGAGAGAGAGGAGGAAATCGTGTTTGGTGACCACGATGGCAAAAAAAAAAAAACTGTTGAAAGTGACTGATATTTTGTGACATTTAGGAAACGGTCCTGCTGACCTCCACCAGGGCGCGGACCTGGGGTTAGGCAAACGAGTGAAGTGGGGGCAGGGAAACGGCACAGAGTGAAGTGGGGGGAAAAAAAGTCAACTTTACCACACGGCTAAGGGTTCTACAGGACGTTTCTGGTTCTACCGGAGTCCAGGAGGTAAAAGACTGTGACCCAGCATGCACTCTGGCATGACCTTTTGGTAAAACGCATCATCATTAATACACATGTGAGCTCTTCTGATAGGATATGACGTCGATCTGCTGGTCAAACAGTCAGATCTTAAGGCTTTACATTAAAGTTTATTATTAATATTAGTGATGAACAGCTTTGATGTCATGTGACCTCTTTTATGTCTTGTGAATGGACGGAAACCAACGCTGCATGTCCTCGGCGTCCTTGAGCGACGCGCCGATCGCCTCGCCAGCAGCCCGTGTCAAATAAATGTAAAATCTGTCGCCTTGCAGATGTAAATTTAACGCTTGCAATAACGCGATTCATCACAAATCAAACTTTGCAGATGTAAGAGAGGAAAAGAGAAGAGAGGAAACCTGAAGGGAATCTCGTTGTTATAACATATTTAACGTGCGGCCTCCTCGTCTCAGCGTCTCCACACGTTATTCACCGCGATAACGGAGTGAAATCACTTCATCGCTGGCGCGCCTCGTGGTCAGGATCCGCTGAGCCACATGTCCGGAGTCCACGCCAGGAGGAAATGGAGAGATGAAGCAGAAGAGAAATAAAAAAATAAAAAAACGAGGGGAGGGACAGAGAGAGAGAAAAAGAGCCTGAACCCGCTGTCAGCTCGCTGAAGCAGAGCGGGAGGGAAACACGCGGCGACACGGAGACGATTCGCTGGGAGAAACACACGCCCACATGTGCACGCCCACGAACCGCGATTTTAAAACGCAAACCATTCTGTTCTTTATTTAGGGATCCAAAACATCCATACCGGCCGCAGACGCCTCGTTTGCGCAGACGCAAAAGCAGACGCCTCGACGCGCAGATGTGAGCCGATGTAAACGCAAAAGCACCGCAGCTTGT